>NC_056741.1:1377607337-1377793784 GCF_019279795.1 Protopterus annectens | reverse complement strand
GGTCCATGATGGGTAAAGACACCACAGCATTTACTGAAAAACACAGTAGGGGAAGTTTCTCGGTGTTCTGACTAAATTTTCCCTTCTCAATAGGGATACCACCTCTTGCCTAGTGGAAATAATAAAGTCATTAAGGTACACATGCAATTATAAATTAAAAAAAATGATTCAACTAAAGAACACAGATCATCACACATTGCTTTAGGGTGCCCACAAATGGTATGGAGCATTTAGTTTAAGATGAGTCTTGTGGGATGGTACTAAACTGGTTTGCAATCTGCAGGTCTGTTTATGGAAGACAGCTGAGCTCATAAAAAGTATTTAAAGTATCATTGAAATTTAGTCCTCTGATATGAACTAGGTAAGGGATTTCTCTAGATGGTTATGTCATATAAAATGCTGTCTGTGGTTCCAGCATTGCAGCAGCTGGGGTGGGGTGTAAGGGAGAGAGTCATTTAAGTACATGAGGCCAAAAGGGAAAGCATCAAGTGAGGAATTTAGATGAAGTAGGAGAAGCATCTGAATGAAGGAAGGCACAGGCATGGGAGAGATGCGATGGCCTTTAATCTAATTAGTCACAGATAAGCCATCATAACATGGCATAGAGATGGGTATCACTCATTGCTGAAAGGATGACTCTTGCAATTCTGACAAATACAGATCTGAGTTTCTTGATATCTGCTAGATGAGACGAAGAAGAAGAATACTACTGCTGTACAGCAGCAGGCCGAGAGAAAAATTAAAATGATGTACTTACCACAATGCCAGATGCTTGATGTCCCTCTCAGTCTGTCTTGACAGTTGAGTTATCTGCCTCGAGGAGGATCCAAGCCTGCAACAAACCTCAAAGCTTTGCAAGAGCTGTAACTACTCTCTCTCAATTCCCCATGCTAGCAGTGAAGCTTCAGATTGAGTTTGCCCTAAATGAAATAAGACTATCCTTGGAAAGGGAGCCCATAAAAGGAAACCACAGTGATTGAACTATGTTCCATATGAGCCTCCAGAAACAATACAAAGGTATGATGATAATTCAGAAGACAGAAGGAGAGAAGAATGTAGAGATGGATGGACAGGGGCAACAATGATCTAGCAATATGTTAATTACACAACTTTTATATTATATACGTTGTCATCTCCATCTGTCTCAACAGTTGAGTTGCTCAGGTGGCACAACAGGATATTTTTGAATATGGCCAAAACCAAAGTTGCTATGGATCTGAAATGGAGATGCAGATTGTAGTATTTGACAAATGTGCGCATGCTAGATCAGTTTGCTGTAGCACAGATGTCATCTAGTGATGAATGTTTAAAAAAGGCAGTGAACTTTGAAACCGTCCTAGTGAAATGTGCTCTTGAATTTGTTGAAACAGATGATCCTTTTGAATTATAAACACAAGAAATACAATCTGACAGCCATCTAGACATGGAAACTTTAGTTCTCAATTTGATTCTAGAATACAACACAAAAAGCTTGGGCTTTCCAAGAAGGCTGTGCACTGATCAACAGCTTAACCTCAGCTCTCCCAGTGTGGAAAAAGAAACTGAAAGACAAGAGCCAGAAACTGTCACTTTTAGTAAATTCAGGTACTGGCTAATAAATACGCTGCCTGGATGCCAGCAAAGAAAAAACTAAGCCTGCAAGAAAATCAACTAGAAAAGGTGAAGAAAAAACACTGACTGGGAAGAATCTTGCAGCAGTTCAGCAAGCTCCAGCTTTCGTGCAAGACATGGCTTCCAGTAATCTAGAGGCAATTAAGGTTACAATATGTCCGGGTTTCCCCGGACACATCCTCTTTTTGGGGCTTCTGTCCGGGCGGTTTTTGAAAATTCTGCGATTTAAACCCAGTCAAATCGCAGAATTTTCAAAAAACAGACATCCCTATTTCTGAGTCTTTCCTCCGCTTCGTTTTTTTTTTTTTTGATTGGCTCATATACCGGTGTACGAGCCAATCAAAAAGCGGAGCTCTGTTCAATTAATAGAAGAGGGTCTGCTGTGAGCGTTTTTGATTGGCTCGTATACCGGTATATGAGCCAATCAAAAAGCGGAGCTCTGTTCAATGCAGAACTGCTTGATGTTCCGCACTGAACAGAAGAGGGTCCACTGTTTGAGGTTTTGATTGGCTCGTATACCGGCATACGGGCCAATCAAAAATCCCCAAACACGGACATTACAGGGGAGTACAAAGAAAAAAGGTCTTTAGTTTTAGTCCTACAAGACTAAAAACCTTTTTTTTTTTGGCTCTTCAACCTAACAGGACGAAATAATATGTGCTGGTAGCAGCACATATTTTTTCGTCCTCTTTTACATACAAACAATCATGGTAACCCTAGTAATAATAAGCCAAATGTGCAGAGTTGATTAAAAAGAAGAAACACTGAAGGAGTGTATTAACTCAAATAAGAAAAGGCTGAAAAAATTGAAGAAACTTTAAAACGATATTGAGATGAGCTTATAAAACTGAAAAACTAAGAAAAGGCCAACTGAGTACGAGTCTGGTGATGGAGACTTGTTTCAAAAATTAAATAAAATGGTAGAGTTAGAAAACAAAGCATGTAGGGAAAATCTGAGATTTTCTGCTGCACCACACCAGAGAAACTAGTTGTTCAGATTTTCTTAGAGATTTTGTCATGTTTAAGTAAAATCTAAGTTGTCTGTGTACATCCAATGAATGCAGAATCCGCTCCCCCTTGTTCTGTGGATTGGGAAAGAAAGTTGGCAAATGTATGGTCTGATTAAGAGCCACACTGGATACCACCTTAGGCATGAAGGATGGATTGGTCCTGAGAGATACCCTGTCTGCATGAAAAATGATGAAAGGCTCCACTGCCATAAGAGCCTGTAATTCGGAAATCCTTCTAGCTGAAGTGACTGCTAAAAGGAAAGCTGTTTTCCAGGAGAGAAATTTTAAGTCTGCAGTAGCAGATGGCTCAAAAGGAGGGAGAGTGAGATTTTCCAATACAAAATTGAGGTCCCAGGCAGGGGTTGGAGCTCTCCTGTGTGGTCTTAAGTTTTTGACCCCTCTGAGATACTGCTTTAGCAGAGGATGAGAGTAGAAGGGAGATTCTGTGCTGTAATGAGCTGAAATGGCTGAGGCATGGATGTTTATGGAAAAAAAGGACAGGCCCTTATGAAGCATCTCAGTTAAGTATTGTAAAATCTGAGGAATGTTGGGCACTGCTGTGCTTATCCCTTGAGATGGATTCCAGAGACAGAATATTTTCCATTTGTCAGCTTCAGATTTTCTAGTACTAGGCCTTCTTGCCTCCAAAATGACATCCATCACAGGTTTGCTGAGGGATGCTAAGGGCGAATTTAGGTGATTAGCCATGCTGCAAGATTCAGAGTTTGGAGCAGAGTGTGCAGAATTTGGTTGTTCTGCTGAGACAGTAAGTAAGGTGTCTGAGGCAGGTGCCACGGTGGAAGGTGTGACACATTGCATAGGAGTGGGTACCAGTGTTGGCAAGGCCAGTCTGGTGCAATCAAAATCATTTTTGGTTTGTCTTGTTTGACTTTTAGCAGAACTTTGGAGAGCAGAGGCAGAGGGGGAAAGGCATAGACTGATAGGTTTTTCCAGCTGAAAGATAAAGCATCCACTTTCCAAGCTTTTTTGTGATGAGTTCTTGTGCAAAATTTGTCCAACTGATAGTTCTGGGGTGAGGCAAAAAGATCTATGTCTGGGCTCCCCCATTTGCGTGTCAACATGTTGAAAATCTGTGGTTCCAGTATCCATTCATGTGGGTCCATAAGATTTCTGCTCAGTTCATCTGTCAGAGCATTCAGCTGTCCTGGCAGGAATTGAGCTTGTAGTTGTACTTGATATGTCAAGGCCGTGTTCCACAATGCCATGGCTAGTCTGCAAACAGGGTAGGAGTGTGCACCCCCTGCTTGTGTATGTACCACATAACCGAGGTGTTGTCTCTGTCTTTATCATTAATTGCCCTGGATGAAGGTAGTCCTTGAAGACTGTCAGTGCATTCTGTACAGCTAGCATTTCTTTTTGATTGATATGAAGGTGCATTTGATTTGGGCTTCATTTGCCCTGAATACACTTCCCTGCCAGATGTGCCCCCCAAGCACAGTCTGATGCATCTGTAGTTTGGGTTTGGGTGGCAGGGGGTGGTGTGAATGGCAGTCCCTTCTTTTGGTGGCAGACCTCTGCCCGCCATAGGAACTCTAGTTGCAGGCAAGGTATGATGGGAATCATTGTTACCAGGCTGTGACAATGCTAACTCCACAGACTTTTTAAGTACCACTGAAGTTTCCTCATATGTAGTCTTGCATATGGAATTAGAAGAATGAAGGAGGCCATGAACCTCAAGGCTTGCAGTATTTGCCTTGCAGAAAGCAGGGTTTTTGTGGCCACCTGTTTGACGTAAGTCACCAAATGAATTTGCTTGCAAAATGCAATTACTGGAGCCAGGCACTTCGTAAAGACCCTGGGCACAGTAAATAAGCCAAAGGGCAGTGCAGAGAACTGGTAATGCAAGTAGCCTGCTTTGAAGCTGAGGTATCTTTTGCAAGATTCCCTGATTGGGATATGCAGGTAAGCCTCTTTTAAATCTAGAGTTGCCAACCAGGCATCTTTGCCTAGCATAGGAAGTAACTGGTGAAGAGTCAGCATCTTGAATTTTGGAATGTCCAGAAAGGTGCTTAGAGTAGATAAGTCCAGGATTGGACGCCATGATTTGTCTTTTCTGGGTACCAGGAAAAGTCTTGAATAGAAACCTTGTCCCTTTTCCTCTTCTGGTACTGGTTGAATAGCCCCCATGCTCATGAGGGGAAAGTGCTTGTTTCTGGGCCTCTGTCCACTGATTTGGGGGCAGGTCTGGCCATCTGTTTGGAATTGGCAACGTGTGGAAATGAAATCTGTATCCCTGGGATACTATATTTAAAACCCATTTGTCCTGGGTTATAAGTTGCCAGTTTCTTGCATGAACAGCCAATTTTCCCCCCAAAGGGGCGGCTAAAAGGTAAGTGCTTGGTAAGTGTAAAGGGAAGTCATTGAGACTGCTTACAATAGGGGGGTGTCTTGTGGTTTCCAGATTTGGAAGAGGAGGCACCCCACTGTTTTGTTCTGAAAGTCCCTTGTGACTGAAACCTGGAGCCTTTGGAATGTCTGGGTTTGGCTTGAGTGGCTCTCGAAGGAACTGGAAAGGACCAGTTCTTAGAAGGCCAGTGCCAACTAAATCTTGGAGGTAGCACTTGTAAGAAATCTTTTACAGTTTGCATAGATTTAGCTTTATCTTCCATCTTTTTTTAAACTTCTTCAGCTTTATTACCAAAGAGACGGTCCTGTTGTAAAGGAGTATCCAACAATTTTGCTTTAATATGATCAGGCAGAGTTTGCTCTTTGAGCCAAGCATGCCTTCTTAGCACAAACCCAGTTACAGCAGCCCTACAAGAGGCCTCTAAAGAATCAAAACCACACTGCTAAGTAGGTTTTCCAACTTGTTCAGCTGAATGTAATAAATCCTGTAAATCTTTGTTTTCCACACAGAAATTAACACCATTTTCTGTTTAAGCAGTCCCATGATATGCTGTTGATATTTTAACATATGAAATTGAAAGTTTAAAGCCCTGATTGCCAAGGTTGCAGAAGTGTAAACCTTCTTACCCCATCTATCCAGAGCCCTGGAATCTCTATCAGAAGGGTAGGATTTTTAGCTGTAGAAATCTTAATGCCCTTGGGACCCTGAGAAATGCTTTCAGGATCTGCAACAGGATTTTTGAAAAGGAATTTGTGGGAGTCAGGAACCCTGTAGTATCTTTTTGGCTTACAAGGAGCCAGAGGCAGGTAATCAGGAGCCATACTAGATTCTGAAAAAACATCATCAACAATGTCTAGAACAGGAGGAATAGCCAAAGGCCTATGCTGAGGAAGACGGAAATCCCCAAGTCTATTTTTAGATTCAGAGAAATCCTGACATTCCCAGTGGAAATGTTACCTTAAGGTATGTAAAGTTCCCCAAAAGAAAAATCCTTAGGGGGAGAAATAGAAGGAATGGAATCTTCTGCATCAGAGTCCTCATAAATAGGTATAGACAATTCCTGTTCATTAGAAAAGTCAGAAGAAATAGAATCCTGTTCAGAAGATTCATAACCAATGACTTGCCTAGGCCTCATAGAAGGGGGGGGTTGGCTACCCCTGATCAGAGTAATTAGATCTTCAGCCATTTTGATCATTTGTTTTTTAAGCATAGGTGCCTGCACATGTGGCCCAGGCATTGTTTTTTTAGGCATAGGTCGAGATTTTGGCCTTAGTTTTGAAGATGGCGTCAGTTTAATATACAAATCTGTAGACTTGAAAACACTCTCAGAAGCCGGTGCCTGCACACCGGTTCCGGATCCATCCAAGGTAGAGACATCCATGGGTTCCAAAATTGAAGCATCTCTCGGCATAACGGACTCCAAATGGGTTTCAGTAGAGGCCTGCAAATCAGAAGTAGTGGGTATCAGGGGCTTGAAAGCACCTCACTGAGTACCGGCAAAGTGGTGACTGGCTTAGGAGAAGCGTTGTCAGCAGTTTTGGACCTCAACGGCCTGTCTCTGTCTTTTTCTTTGCGCTATTTCAGTATTCCAGTAGTCGGATTGCTAACCGATGGCATTTCTGGATAATTAAAGTGTGAGCCAAAAATTTAGAAGCAAAAATGTACCGACGTTTGACAGTGCGTTGATTAAATAAAGCACAAAACCGACAGCAAGGTACATTACGGTCAGGACCTAGGCAAGGAATATAGTACAAATAAAAGTCCTTATGAGGTATTTGCTTCCCACTAGTAATGCAATCATTAACTTTTACTGACATCGGTAAGGAGCAAGAAAAACTTTCCCCAACGGCGTACTTAGCTTTATAGTTGAAGATCTTCGGATCTGAAACTCAAAAACGAAAATTTCAGGAGTCTGCCAACTGGCACTTGTGAACTGTTTCAGCTTCGGGCACCGTGCGGCAAGAAAGACTGATGTAATGGCATCGGCTGCATGTTTTATACTCCTGACGACCTAACATCATGGAAGGAGAGACAGCAACAGACAGAGGACCCAAGACTTTGTTAATCAGGCTGACTGAGGGCAACCTGCCAGCAGATTACCCAAATGTAATGATTGCAACACTGAAACATGAAGAACATGTGGAAAGAGTAGACTTTTGTTGACAATATCAAACTTGTGAGGAACTTAAAAGCATTTGCCTGACTTCATGTCATTAATATTTCCGAGGACACTGAGGAAGAGGAAAGAAAAAAGTAACCGAGTAAAACAATTTATGTTCCTAACAATAATTCTAGGAAATTTTCTTGATATAAATTGCATGTTTTATTGTAAAGCATTTTTAGTTGTTCCTGTAAGTGATAAAATATATTAAAGTAAACAGATGCCTTTTATGCCTTTTTTCTTTTCTAATTTTAAGAAATGCAGGCAATACAATGCACAAAAAAATTACAAAAAAGGCTAAACAAAGCATGTTTAAATTAATAGGCTGTAATCTTGGGTGGTTGAGGTGGGAGATGGGGTGCAAAAGCACACAAATCATAGTATATGTAGAGCTGATATGATATGTGTTAAAAGTAAATAAGAGAACACTATATACAATGAAAAGTTTTCCTTTAGCAATAAATGACTTAGCTTGGCTTTAAAAGCCTGCAGCTGAGGACTACAGGTTTTCTTCTCTTATGTTTCCATGGAGGCAAGCTTTTTATAGTGATAAATCTCCAGTCTGTCATTTCCACCTGCCAGGTCAGCCATGGTCATTCCTCCCTGCCTACAGTTACAGTATTTCACTTCTTTGTCAAGCTACCTGGGTCTCTCTTCACACTGTAAACCAACATCAGCTGTGCAGTGGATTCTACCAAAACACTTCAGACAGGCACCTTAGCAAAGGAGAAGCAAGCAAAACCAGAAAACCATAAAGTGCATTTCCCAATTACCCTGCCAACTGTGCTTAGTGTCTTATTCTACTTTTTCTTTTTTATAACTATGCTAAGGCAGGAGGTATCTCTATGGCTGCTCTTTGCTTGACTCTTCCTGGCAAAACACTTCTTCTCTCAATAGAGACATTCTCTTTAGGATGAGCCTACCCCACTAAAGTGGTTTAACAACATGCACTGCTTTACTGTCATACAATTAACATTGCCTCTTTTCCTCCAAGCTCTGATTTCTGAGCAACTCATATACTTGTACCTATCGTTTTTGAGCGCACTACTAACCACAGCCTTGACTAACTCCCAAGCCATTTAGAGCTGTGTCCTGCCTTGCTCCCCAGACTACCCCCATTACAATTGCTCTGATCTTCACCCACTGTCACATCCTCAAAACACACCACTTATAAAGACACCACCATAAAAACATATAAACCTCTTTCCTCACTGCCCTCTCAGTCAGTACTATATTACTGGAAGTCACCTTAACTCCCACTTACAACTTCCTATACAAAACACACACACACATAGCCAATCAGTAATATGTTCACCTTTCCACAACCTACCCTGTTCTACCTTCTTTCCTGTTCACCTCCCTCAACTCCAACTACTACTAACAAATAACTTCACAAAATACGTACATAACCAATAATATCACTATGTATTACCCCTACTTCCATAACTTCTTCACTAACAAACCACCACAACACTTCAGCAAAACACCCCCAGTAATCAGGCCAAACCTATTTCCCAGCTCAGCACTCTCAGGATCACTCTTCTATAAGATTACTAAGACTTGGAAGCATCTCTCTGCCTAAATGCACCAAAGACATAATTTAGACTATCCTGCATAATCTTTACACTCCTTAAGAGTAACACTGAACCCAACCCAGGCCCAACTACCTTTCTTCAACATCAGAACTACTCCCTTCCTACACTGGTCTGTGGCCTCCCTCACTGCATACAGCATCAGAAAAAAAGCTAGACCAACCCAGACATTCTACTAGTCACAGAATCCCGGGTCAAAAAAGACTCCCCCCAACTTCCAACACTGTCTAACTTCTTACAAGTATGTAAGTGATGTCAGACCAGGCAAACAAATAGACGGAGGCTCTCTAATTTTGTACAGAAATAACCTAAACCCAAAAGTTATTTCCCAAGTAAACTCCTCCTCAGACTCTGGTCATAACTGGATGCTCCTAAAATTTCCATCTCGCAAAGGCAAACAAGTACTGATTACTGCAGTCCATCTACCATCCCCATCTTCACAGTTTTCAACCACCTACATTAAAAGCCTTCAAAAACCAGAACAGCATAAACACAGACAACAAATTCAGAACCTTTCTCACAGCTCACAACTAGAACCATATACTCTCCTTACAAAACCCTCACCCTAATACAGCAGCCGTAAGCCTAACAGACTTTCTACTCCAGCTGCAAGACAAATTTTTCCCACTTACCCACAGGCTTTATAAATCCACCATGGCTATCCACTGAACTCAAACATTTTTTAATTCTAAAGGATGAAGCACAGCAAAAACTGGAAATAGCCCCCAACTGACAACCGCACCTCCTTTATAGACTTGCGTAATTTTAGCCAAGATGTCCATCAGAAGGCACAAAAGAAAACCCAAACAAACAAATCACGCTTTGACATTCCCCCAAACACTTTTGGAAATAGGTTAACCCAAAACCTCCTCATGATACTTTGTCAGCAAACACCACTCACTTTGGTACAGCACCACTTTCTCCAGAGGATTTCCTTAAAGAATTTAACAATCTCCTATCAATAAACTGCACCATCTCACTCAGATCATGCATTGCCCACCCTGCCACCATTCATCCCACTTTTCCACTTCGAATGCATATGTCCCAAAGCAGTCTATTCTACTTTAAAATATTTCCACTGAAACCCCTCCTGGACCTGGCAACATAAATCTCTGGTTTATATATCACTGCATTGGGCATCTATGTCTTCCTTTCACCCATACATATAATTAATGTCTCACACAAAACATAATGTTACAGATTTGAAAAACTGCTATAATTAAGCTCCTCCTGAAGCAAACCAACCCAAAAGATACCTCTTACTTCTGTCCAATATCCATCCTCCCAAAATTCTTGAAAAGATGGTTTACACCCTACTCTCCATCTATATCCAACACCTACTGTCATCCAAAAAAACAAGGATTCTGGCCTGGAAGAAGCATTATGACAGCACTTTGGTCCCCAGATGATGACATCCTTATAAACGGTATGCTTATTTAATTGTTATTTGTAGAGTATTTAAACTTGTGAATGATTTGAGGGTTTATTCCGATGAAGTTCCTCTCTAGCGGATGAAAGCGCTTAATCTTTATTTTTGTTTAATAAAATATTTCACACAACTCTTAGGCAGTCCATTTATTTGGCAGTTACGATACTTTTCTTCTTGTTTTTGGTATTTTTTTAAGTATCATTCCACCATTTTTGTTTTTGTCCTTATAAACTCTGACAGTGGCCTCCTTACAGGTACCCTATTTATAGACTTGACAAAGGCATTTGACCTCATTGACCACTATCTTATCCAAAATAAACTAAATTAAATTAGTATTAGTCCGGGCATTGCTCCATGGATTAAAAACATCCTCACTGACAGACACTTCAGAGTTAAAACAGGATCCTCCCAATCAGAATCTGTACCTATTACCAAAGGTGTACCACAAGGACCCATTTTGCCTCCCATTCTCCATAGTCATTAACCAATTGCTTTGTGACTTCCCCCATCTTTCACTTATCCTCTATACTAATGACATGGTAATTTACAGTGATCAGGTCACTCTCACATCAACACTGAATGCCAACTCCAGTCAAACTTCCATGACTTCCACCAATGGCTCAAACTATAAACTACTTCTCAACCGCACGAAGACCAAAAATATGCTTTTGGAACGCAACAGAAAATTCACCAAGCACAGTTGATCTTTGACCTACATAACCACATCATAGGGACAGCCTCCACCTTCAAATACTTAGGACTATGGCTTGATCAGTCACTAAACATCCATTTCCACACAGGCAAAGTGGGAACCAAAATAAACACCTTCCTCTTCTGGGTCAAAAATACCTTCCCTTTTCTATCCCAATCGGCCGCAGAAGGCATTAGCAAAGGATTTCTCCTTTTTCAACTTGAATATGGGGTCCCAATATTTGCTTCTGCCTCCCAGAAAATCAATGTCAAACTTCAGAATATCTCCAACAGCATCTGCTGATTTATTACAAACTCACCTTTCTGTGGGCATGACTGTATCACCTTAGAAAAAGTCAAAATGGCTACCCATAAAAAAAAGATTTAACCTACTTTGAGGATCCCAACTTTATAGATTACTCCAGCTCCACACATTTACTCCCCTTGCAGCTAGACTTCACAAAAAGCATCTTGATATAACCAAAGATACTTACTTATAAGCCACACTAGCTCTCATTATCCCTATAAACCAAACTCAACAGCATTTCACATGCTTTCTACTTTGAGGCACATTCTCTTTAGCAAGCTCTCTTTAGCAAGCTCTCTTAATCAACATTAAGGAAATCAACAATTACTCCAAATTTAGAATGCAACTAAAAAAGCACTTCTTCATCCAAGACCAATGCTCCTGGTCCTGTAACCTAATCTATCTCCTTGCTGAGACTCCTCTCCTCTCTGCAGATTTACTGAATACAGACTCACTTTAGAAACTACTTTATATATTGTATATTGCACTTTGCCCGATTGCAAATTGCACAGTGCTAGTTCACTGGAATGTAATTCCATGTTTTTTTAAATGTAATTAGTCTGCACTATTGTATTTTTCTTTGCTTATGAAATAAATTGTATTGCACCCAGGCTGAGCCTGAAATTGGTGAGTACTGATTAGTATACTACACCGGTACAAAAAATATAAATAAATTAAATGATAGCGCAATAAAAATCAGCCCAAACACTGTTTATACAAGGTTAAAAGTTAATGTTTTCTGAAAGCATGCAAGTTGTTTTTCACATTTCTGAGGAAAATAAAGATAAAAAGGTACAGATACCAATTAGTGCAAGAAGCAGCACAGGAAGTAACATGCATCTTAGCATGCATAACTCCACTTTAAGTTAGTTAAGGCCTGTGTTGGCAGCTGTCTGTTTGGGACAACTGTTCCTATTAGGAGGGTTAAAATTCATTATTTGAATATGTAAATAGTTTTGTCTGTTTGTATTAAGTGAACAGGTTTATGGGGTATTCTGGGTGTGTGTTTTTTTTTGTTTCAGGGTTTTCATTATAACAAAAACTCTTGTAAAATTTGACATGGGTTCCAATGTTGATCATAAGAAAAAAAATATATAAAAAAACAGCCTGCCAAACATTAGTGGGTACACACATCACAAAAGCTAGAAATATACATTTTTTAAAAAGCTGTCCTATACAATTGGTGGGAATAATGACTTCTTATCACAATGAAGACAGTTTCCATATTATCTTGGAATTTAAATGGTCTCATGGGTGTAGACAAAAAAGGAAAGAATATTTAATTATATTAAGAAATTCAGAGTGCAAATAGCAATGCTACAGGAGACACATTTGGAAACAACTGAGCCTGTCAATTGGAAAAAGAAAGTATTTCAGGATGGATATTCAGCAGAATATCAGGGACAAAGGGAAAGGGTAATTATACTAACTGCTAGAGAAGCCCCAATAGTGAAAAAAGAGGGGAAAAAGATAATTGCATACTTGTAGTAGCAAGGGGCTGCTGGCATATATTTAAATTCTACCTAAAACTGTTATTAGGGAGTGTAAAAAAAATTGGGGAAAAATTTCAGCAGAGAATATTACTTATAGGTGTGGACTGGAATTTGATTTACAACAATTAGGATGTGTCTGGTATCTAGATACAAAATATTTGCTAGGAAGACATGAATTCAGTAGCAGGCACTCAGAGAATTCGCATATCATTCCCCAAATACAATAACTTGGCTAGACTACATAGAAACTGTAATTCACAGGAATGTGCAAATTTAACTGAGAATTTTGATACGTCAAATAACTTTCAGATCACGTGCCAAGAATTACCAAGATAAAAATGTAGGATAATGAAGTAAAGATGAGACACTGGTGCTTCCCATCTCTACCTGTTAAAAAGGGAGGAATTTAAGGGAAGGGTAGTGGAAATCTAAACTAACTGTTATCAAAATAATGCATATTGCAAAGGAGATAAAAGAAATGGAGGGGGAATGTTTGGGAAAGCGAAACAGCAAATTGCATAGCAATAAATGGAATGTTGTGCAACAATGCGTGCAAAATAATCTTCAGGAGGACAAGAAATGAAGTTTGAGGAAAGGCAGGAAATCAGCAATTTGCACAACGGTGAGAATTATTGTTAAGAAAATATATGTGTATACTGGATGAAAATAAAGAAAAATGTCACAATGGTTTGTTTTGTATTCTATTAGTGTAAGTATACTTATGTCATTGTATGAATTGTAATTTAATAAAGAAGTTTAATAAAATCATTACAGTGCAAAAGTTATTTACATGCATAGTACGGAAGAGAAAAAGGAATAAAAGTTGAATATTTTGGTTGACAATGTCTAAAACAACTTCAATCATAAAAGGATTACTATAAGTCACCACATATAAGAAGGGAAGAGAGAGCTTATGCCCACTCAATTTTCTGCATAGTTTATTTTGCCTACATATTAGCAAAGAATGCTTACTCTAAGAGAGACAAAGTCTGCAAAACTGCATAGAGCAGATGTGTGCATTTTCTCTAGTTTGCAACTGACATTAATCAGAGTAAATACCAAGAATGGTTACTACACATTGGATAAGAAATATCTAATCCCCTCTTCAAGTAGGTAGCTCCCTGCATCAGCTAACATCTGCAGTTACCAAAAACAACAAAGAGAAATTCAGGAAATCACCCCAAAGTGTGAGCAAAACATATTTTTGCATGCTTAAAGGTAAGAAATTCTAAGAACTAAAAATTCTTCTATTTTACTCGTCCATTAAAAAATGGGAAATGGAATGAAATAAAAGTTGGACAGGAAAGGGAGCTGAACTGTACTAATTCAGCTAATTTGTCATAAATGGTGTTCTGCAGCTGTTCGGATGTTCATCTGGGAACTGTTAATTTCACTTTATTTTTCTTGTACAGCTCATAATTTCTGGCCTATGGATTTTAGGAACCTGGTGGTGCAAATGTCTGCTCTAGATGATTGTCACTGCTGAAGTGACACTCCGAACCAGTGTGCAAAAACAGGAAAAAGGGGTTAAGGATGGCTTGATGGGTTTTAGTTCACTATTATTGGCTCTACTATGAAGAAAATGTTAAAAAATTGTACAGTGCTGAAGGTTACTCAAAAGTGAAATATTTATAGTAAAGGCTGTTAAACCAATTGCACAAAAATAGAAATCTGGTTCCTGCATTTTTAGCATGAAGTGCAATAACAGAAAAATGCATTTCTGCTGTAAATACCACACCCTTTGGCCTAAATCCAATTGTTTATATAATAATGGAAGACCCTACACATTTGCAGTTTCTTACATTTTTTGCTGCTTCTTACAAAATCTTTGATTTTCTAGTAACTTACTGAAGATTACAGACAAGTCAATAATGCCAGACATTAAAGTTTTATACTTCTTATTGTTCAGATGGTGCATATTCATGCAAAACCTGTTGCAATATTAACTTAAGAAGATAAGAGTAATTTCTAAAGACTGCCCAATTTTATTCTCCCATTATTTTGGCTATGTCTGCATTTTTTTTTTAAGTTTTTATTACATTTTCAAAATGTCTGCAATTCTTGAGAAAAGTTGAGAGGTATGCAGGGAACTCTACCTCTGGAATAGTTCTGATTTTACCTCATATTTTTTGCCCTGCCTCCAAGTTTTTTGATAAATTACTAAGGATTACAAACAAGTCAATAACACTAAACATTGGAGTTTCAGAATTCTGACTGTTCAAAAATGTGTGTTGATGCAATTACAGTAATATTTTAAAGCAATGTCTCAGATCCCCCCTCCCATTACTTTTGGGTGTGTCCAGAATTCTTTAGTAAAGTACTTGAGAAGAATGTAGTCACCCCCCCCCATGTTATTACTACTACAACTAAACTACTAAATTAAAAAAATATATAGAAAACTGCAAGGTTACACTCACCAACACTCCTGTGCTTCCAAATAGTTAAAGAAAAAATATATGAAATGCAGGCGTGGTGGCATAGTATGCGTAGAGCGTATCAATCAACAGCAGTCTGTATAACACACAAATACACTAATACGCTAGCTGCGTACAGATAGAGTTACCAGTTAGTCAGTATCACCGTAAAAAGCAAAAGTATACCAAGTACTGTATCAGGCTTCCATGGAACAATGGCTTGAAAACTCTTCAGCACCTCAAGTGTTCAACGGGACATATCCAAAGTCGTATAACAAAGAAAGCAAGTAAATGCAATGCAGGCTTGTTATTCAACGCCAGTATGCGAGTCAGTGCATACAAAAATAAGCTATCTGCTTGTAGATGGAGTCAACAGTTAATTCAAATAAAGTACCTGATTCAAGAGCAAAACTTCAGAAGAACAATAGCTTGGAAACCTTCAATGACAAACCAAGCGTTCAACAGAGTATATCCAAGGTAGTTTATTCATATAAAAATCGGCAAGCGTTTTTTAACGGCCTGATGAAGACCTAGTTGAAAGCGCTTGCCGATTTTTATATGAATAAACTACCTTGGATATACTCTGTTGAACGCTTGGTTTGTCATTGAAGGTTTCCAAGCTATTGTTCTTCTGAAGTTTTGCTCTTGAATCAGGTACTTTATTTGAATTAACTGTTGACTCCATCTACAAGCAGATAGCTTATTTTTGTATGCACTGACTCGCATACTGGCGTTGAATAACAAGCCTGCATTGCATTTACTTGCTTTCTTTGTTATACGACTTTGGATATGTCCCGTTGAACGCTTGAGGTGCTGAAGAGTTTTCAAGCCATTGTTCCACGGAAGCCTGATACAGTACTTGGTATACTTTTGCTTTTTACGGTGATACTGACTAACTGGTAACTCTATCTGTACGCAGCTAGCGTATTAGTGTATTTGTGTGTTATACAGACTGCTGTTGATTGATACGCTCTACGCATACTGTGCCACCACGCCTGCATTTCATATAAAAAAATATATACTCTGCAGTGGGCAGTGTCGACTGTTACTACTGCCTGTATCTGGCTTCCTGCAACAATTAAAATAAATAAAACATGTACCTGCAAAGGGAAAACAAAATATGGCAAAGCTACAATTCCTGCCAGTCTCTGACCAATGACTAAATAGAGACTGCTAGGAAAGCACTATGATCAATTACTAACAGCAACAGATCGCAGGTGCTTAGACTGCACAGTTCTCAATAGCCTCTAGTCATAGTAATACGTGACAAGAGATTGACGACTCAACACAAAGATCGGGTGCCAAGGGCAACTGAATGCAGAAGCTTAGACTGCACAGTAATAAGGCTTCGGTTGGCTACAAATGAACTATTACTTTGAAAAGGAAAAAATTTGCTAACCACTGCATACATTTACATATTCACAGATTCATACAGTAAACAAGGCAGAGTTAGCCCTTTTGTCAATGCTAACCCTCACAAGGCACCTCCTGCCTCAAAGAGTGGAAAAACAAGTCAGGACTGGGATGAATTTATAGCACCTACCTAATCATAAGGGTTTGCCTTAAAGCAAGTGGGGGTATCACTCCGTTTTTTATGTAATACATGTCTGGTTTGTTTCTTTGCTGAGAGAGTTTCAATGTCTTCAGTTCAGGTATCTCCGAAGGTGCTGGAGATCAAGGAAGGTTGGGTGATTAAGAACACAGAATGCTGACATAAATCACCACACAGAGATCTACAGGACACAGACTAAACATGGAGTTTCAAGTCTGTCTTGATAACACAGTGTCTTTAGTCAGGGGATATTTTTAGTTAGAAATCTCTGGGGTCTTTATAGCTGTGTGATATTTTGGACAGATACATTCAAAAAGGGGCATTATATTCTATACATAGCCTGACTAAGGCAGAGTATACAGGAAAGATAACATTTTTGCTTGGATGAGACAACTTTACTTATTAAATGGACCAGACAGAAGGATTTCTGGATTCCTGTTGCTACATGGTTGTCAAAATACTGGTAGGTGTCTAAGAGCATGAAGACACCTGATGGCCATATAATTCTATAAAGTAAGCTGCTCTGTTTTGGTTATAAAGGTGACAATGTTACACTTTTTTTAATGTAAGTCCATTAACTAATACACTACTGATTTGTATGGTATAGCCTTTGCTGTTAGCAGCTTCTGAGTGAATGTGAATACCCAGCTTAGCAATAAGTCGAAGTTATTTGCCTGGTTCCAACAATCAGATATCAAACAGGAGAAGTCCAGGTACTAAACCCTGAGGATCACCGCTAACCACCTTTTTGGTTTCTGAGATTGTACCTGCTACTATTACATGGTTTCTATTTATCAGTTAGTTTGCTAACTTGCCTCACAACATAAGAGTCTACATTCAAGCATTTAAGCTTATTTGGAATATCAGCATGGGGAACAGTGGAAAATGTCTTTCCTAGATCCAGGTGCACTGTATGAACCGCATGGCTGCTATCTACAGCTTTAGTGACTTTCTCAGAGAAGTTTACTAAATTAAGCACACATGATCTCCTTTTGACAAAACCACATCATTATGGATCTAGACTTTTTTTTTATATCAGCTTATGAAATCAGATATAAATTAATATACTGCATGGCTCTGCACATCGCACTTATTAGGCTGACAAGTTTATACTTCTTGGAATCTGATGTGGGACTCCTTTATGAAGAGGCATTACGATAATGATTTTCTATAACTCAGGAACATACCCTGTGGCTATGGTTACATTTGCTATTTATTTATTTACTGTGGTATGATAACTGGATAGAGGAGCTGGCTGACGGACCCTTTTCGGTCATGACCTGCACACAAGACAGCAAAGTAACAATGTTAAATCAATGACAGTGAAGTTAGTAAACATTACTAGATTAGCATATGCACAGGAAACTAGTACAGCATGGACAAATAGGACAGTACCCAATAGCTGCACTCTGCAAACAATGACTTTGATCATACATATCTATACACTTCACATTTGGTTGTACATTGCATACACGTACACAAATGAGTTCCAGAGCAAACACATACAATATACATCTGGGTGCTATTAGTACACAAAGACCAATCTCCTATACCTTCAGAAATACTCTTGATTACAGACTTGGATCTCTTTCAAGATGAACAGTTTTAGGAAGAATTCAGAAAGGGCATGTCTGGTGCAGTTGGTTAAGCAGTCAGGTATATTACTGTGGCCCAGGAAAGTGATATTTTAAGCTTTGAAGAGTACAGTTAAGTCAGGTTACATTACAATTTTTGAAGAAGGGTCACCGGAATATGTAGAACCTCAGTTAAAGTTTGCAGAAGAGCATTCTGGGCAAACTCCATCTTGGTGTCCTACCATCAGAGTTACTGAAGTAAAGATAAAAAAAAAAAAAAAAAAAAAACCCAGGCAAAGAGCCATTATGTCTTTACAAAATAACTCTGCCTGAAACTCTTTTCATAAACTGTGGCAGAGAGATATACTAGCTTCATGCTACAGTTCATAACACACAGACACAGAGCAAGCAAACAATTTAAATGGAAACAATCTCAATCATGGCAACTTAAATACCTATAGATACTGCTGCCATGTCCAGCTGACCAATAAAAAAGAGATTACATCACTGACTAGCAGGGAACAAATAATACATTTTTACATTAAGTAGAGAAACCAACGCTATCCAGGGATCTCCACTGTATAACAAATAAATTAAAGAATTTTCAATAAAACAGAGAACTAGTAGAGACCAGGCTTCCAGTTTCTAAAAAACAGGTTCAATTCTGTCAGACTGACACACACACAAGCACTTTCACAATTAGCTTCTTCAGGTGAACAAAATGCAGTTACTAAAACACCCTTATATAACAATTAATTATGGTCACATGACTAATAGTAATTAATCTTAAAGCAACCTTCTTATTTCATAAAAACTGTAATACACGCCATAGATATAACAATAGGATACCATATTCATAAAAAGCATATTAAATGCATAAATACAATACATACAATATATATCTGTAGTAAAAGTTTACTTAAAACTAATTTTCTTAGGGATCTTGCCTTAAGTAAAGGTCTGATAGGGACATGGTCATTGAGTCCATGTCCCATATCTGCAGAGTCTGATAATTCACTCAGCTTTGAGTGTTTCAGTTCTTGTTCTAATGTCACCACCTTTGTTCTAATGTCACCACCTCTCATATTTTCAAACATCTATCTAATGCTAGAAGCTTAAAATTACGCTGCAAGTCAGTCTCTGTTACATGTTTAGCCAGAGCATTATCTACACTCTGTTTCTTAATGTGATATAAATGCTCTCTAATCCTAAATTTAAATTGCCTGTCAGTCTTCCCTATATAAAATTTACAACAGACTTGGCAATGGCTAAATACACTAAATGTAAAGTATCACAAGTGGCAGATGTCCTAAAATAAAATATTTCTCCTGTATCTGGATGCACAAATCTAGTCTCTTCTAGAATATATCTACAATATTGACAATTTCTGCAAGCCTTAGTCCCTTCCATACATTGTACTTTATTAACATCTCTCATAGTGCATAACCTTCTTTTTAAAGATTTCTTATTTTTGAAGGTGAACTGTGGTTTAGTGTCCAGGTGTCTACTAACTTGTTCATCCATCATTAGAATGTCCCAGTATATGTTAAATATGCCTGTATATGCTCAGATATTCCTGGAATAACTGAGGCACATGCTTAAATTTTGAGGAACATGTCTCCTAGTTTCTTGTACACTAGTAATAGGATGGGCATGTTCTGAGAAGAAAGGTTTAGCCCTGTCTTCTAAGTCTAACTACCTGACATGTTAGTTTTTACAAATTAAGTTTCATATCCTCTCTGTATAAACTCTTCTTCTATTTTACCCATCTGTCTACTAAATTCTTCATCCCGTACATTAAGTCTAGATAATCTATATGTCTGATTTTGCACATTTCTAAATATAAACTTAGGGTGCATGCTATCTCTATTCAGCATGCTACAGTGTTGACTGAACCCCCTAACAGGCTGCATCTGGGGCAACCTCCCCCTTTGCCCCACCTTAGCCACAATTTTGATTTCTGGTGGGAAGTTGGCACATGTTTATCTCCAAGTATATCAGCACTAAAGTTTTGGTCAGAGTGAGTAAATACCCTTATGTATTATTTCAAGGCAGTGTTGAGAGTTACTTAACCATCTGAGGCAGTTAAATAAGAATTTATGATCACCCTTGACTGTGAATGCTAATTTTAATTTCTGTTCCACTTACAGTAATGCTCACATTTTTGATAAGCTTTCTGACACTCCTTAGTGTAGATAGAATAATTATTACAAGCATTAATTAGATTTTTTCTTTTATAATATAGATTATGTTGCATTCTACCAATATGGTTTATTTTTACATCCTCCAGTAATATTTGATGCTGACTGAGATAACTTTTTGTATCCTATTTTTTTTTAGACTGCAGTAAAATTAATTGAGATTAGTGACAGCTGAGGCTACATGGGAGATTGAACGCTACATGGGAGATTGAACGTTTGCACTTGAATGTTATATGGTTTAAATAGGTTTGTCTTTTTAAAGTCTTTGACTTCTGAGTGCTTACTGTAACTTGCATTGATGCATTAACTGTCTTCTAGATTTAAAGAGTAAAAAGAAGCAGACACAGTAGTGCTATACAGTTAAACTCTGCATACTAAAACGTAAAGAATTACATTTTAATCAAAATCTTCTTCACCTTCATCCCACCATCATGTGGGAAAAAAATTAAACAGCATCTGAACCCTCAAAATCTTAGAATTGCTTAAATAAAAAAGCACGATTTCCCCAAAGGAAATTCTGAATAATTTTTCAGAGGTTGATTCCAAACCTCCAATAACATTTTTAGTAATCAAACTAGCCAACATTATACACTTTATCAATAATACACAGTATCCACAATGAAAATGCACAAGGGATAGCTTTTAAAGATATAATTCCAGTTAGCTGACATTTTTAACCACCAATGGTGAATTTCTGGACATGACCAACATACATGATGCCATGCCAACATAATTTCCTCAATCCCGGTCAATTTGCTCTAAAGGGATACATGTAAGCCCATAAATTGTCTTTTGTTGAAACATACAATTCCTAAAGCAATGACTATTATAAGATCTCCAAATCCAAGTACTCTTCCTTAGGTAATACAACAGATATGTCATTAATACATTCACAGATAAATTTATAAACTGATTAGTTATTTCAGCTAAAGTTTAATTTTATTATTTTGGATAAGGCTTTTTTTTAACATCTGTATGGCTGATCCTGAACTTGAAATGAAAGGTGACAATATGAAATAATTTTCCTAAATCTATTAACAATAACATTTAATTTAAAATTATCAGTAATATTTGGTAAACTAATCAAATTATCTAAGGAGAAAAATAATTACAGACAGATTCTCCTAATTATGTATAGAACTTGTTCTATTTAGTTTTAATCCTAATGGTAAACAAACTGAATATGGTAACTGATACCAAGGTAAAATTACTTTCCTAATGACCATATTGCATTTCCTTAAAAGGACTTGTAAATTATGCAAATTAATTTCCTCAGATACATTTGAATGCTGCCAAACTGATTTAATTATATTATTCCCTTAATCACCTACAATGTAATTCCAATGTACATAACTAACAGATAAAGCTCTCTTTCCACTGCTGTTTCAAAAACTAAGACAATGGAATTCTGTGGAGGTAGAAATGTACTAGACCTTTTTAATCCATGTAGATGGTTATCATTTTTACTAAAAAAAAATTGTTAGGTTTAAGTTTCTAGTAAAGTGTTTTAATCAGTCAGAGCCTCAGTTATCTTCTTAACAATTTTCATAGTAGATTTATTTTCTTCTGTTCCATTTGGTGAACGTTTAAGACTGCTTCAGGATAATCTAGCCAGCCTTAACACTGTAAGGACTGAACAAATCAACCATAATTGTAGACTTGACTTCTGTAGTGCTGGAGAACAACTTTTTGTATTTAGACAAGGTAAGGGGGTGGCGATGGGTGCTGCTTGCACCCCCATTTATGCCAATCTGGCTTTGTTAGTATGTGAGAAAGAAACTCTTTGGTTCAGAATATTACAAACATCTCAACCTGTAGTTAAGATTTTTGGATGATATATTCATTCTTTGGGATGGTCCGGAAGACAACATCCCAAGATTCAAAGAACATTTAAACAACAGTTCTACTTTTCTGAAATTTTTACCATGTTGATAGAAATGTCACTCACTATGTAGACACTACCACTGAGTTGAAGGAGAAGGGTTTTAAATCAAAAATCTATTGCAAACCCACCTTTAATAACTCATACCTAGTGCCAACCCATTTGCACAAAACAGGGCTAGTGTATAAGGGTGGCCAGGATGACCTCTAACAAAGATGATCTGGTACCTGAGCTAGAAAATGTTGCACACATGTTCCTTGACAGAGGATACCCACAATGCTTACTTCAGGACATATTAAGGAACATTCTCACAGAATGGGGTAGGAAGTACCTACCCTTGTTAGGTATGGGGACTGATGGTGAGATCCATTTTAAAAAAAGAAAAAAAGCAGCAATAAGGACTGTGAAAGAGCCATAGTTGAAGTTAGTTATGCATCTGACAGAGTTAAGGAGATTACTAGCAAAGATTGGAATATGCTTGGAATATGCTTAAACATTCCCTTGCGTTTGGAAGAATTGTAGGACCCAGCCCAACATTTATTTTTAAAATGGGCCAGAACTCGAAAAGCCTCTATGAGAAGGGCTTACATCCCAACCCTAGGGTTGGAAATGGCACCAAAAAATGTGTGGCATGTAATCGGTATACACACATCTTAGAGGTCGAGCACCTGGCTCTTCACAATGCCTTAAAAACTAAGATGTACTTAAAAAGAGGAAATTGTGGGAACAAGGGACTAGTTTACTTAGCTGTATGCATAAAATGTAATAAATTCTATGTAGGAAAAACTGAAAAAACATTAAGAAAAATGGATTTATGAGCATTATTACTGCATTAAGAGCAAATATGTAAACAATGCCGTTTTTAAACATACCTTACTGGATATAACACGCACAGACTTTAAATTTGGAATTTTAGAATTAGTTGACATTGATCCCAAGGAAGGGGACTGGGGAAAGCCAATCAGTATATAAAGAACTTTAAGGCAAGTTTGACTCAATGCCTTTATCCCTCCCAGGTTTGAATGAACATAGGATTAAGCCTGTACTGAAATTCCGTACAGCTACATTATAGAATGGATACAAAATGTTTTTTCTCAGTTAACAACAGTATGTTTAACGTCTTGTGATTTCTTTTGACTTGACATGTTTTATATGCACATACTTTTTTGCTTTTGAATCCGTTTGCAACTAGGTGGGAGGCCAAAAAAAAGCTTATGATTTTGAACAGTTTAAACCACTGTCATGTTTTGCAAACAGTCCCATAGTAGTAGTTCTTTAAGATGAGGAGTTAGTGAGATTCAACTCAACTAAACTAATTAAAGTACTTTGTATTAGCCAATAAACAAGTGAGGTTTGGTTTGAAGAAAGTATTTAACTGTCTCTTAGGCTTGTTTTACTCATTCGGCTGAAGTCCTTGACCTGTAAGGATGAAAGCTCTTAATCTTAGTCTGAAAATAAAAACTTGCTTGTTTTATTTTTGCTTGGATTCCTACTTAGATTTGGAGACTTGCATTGCACATTACACTAATCACCACTTCTTCAGTATATTTGTAGCTTGTTTAGTGACTGCTGGACCCCCTTTTATTATTTATTTAACTTTAGAAGTTGACAAAATAAAAGAAAGTGAATTAACATGCATTCTCTGAAGAAACAGAAGTCTATAACTCTAAACAGTAATTACTTATTAAGTATAATCCACCACCTTTGTTCCTAAAATTGACAGTTTTAAAACAGATTAAAGGTGCAAAGCAAAACTTTGACCCCCAATCATGTACATTTGTTAGATAAAACTAGCACAGAAACAGCATTCCCTGTATCGCCTTCTGGATGAGAAATAGCTGCCTGCTTCCCCTGCAGTGTCTACAAAGGGTACCAGAAATATTTCTTTATTGAGTGGCTAACAGATTTCAGTTTTTTTCAGTGTTAGCCCCATGGACTATACAAATAGAATAAGCACTTTTAAACCATTTAAAAAGTGTTTTTTTTTTACTGTCCTGTTAAGCAATTTTATTGTAAAATAGACCAAATATTTCTCAAACAAAGAGAATATTTTGAAAGAGCAGAATGTACTCACAACTTCAATAACCTCAGCATTAATTAGTGGTTGTGAAACTTTAAAAAGAAAGTTATTTTATTTTCATATATAAAATGTATACATACAAAGATTGTTGTGAATGGTGAACACACACATACAGAACTATTCCCTTAAAAATCAAACATAATGCATACACAGTTTACTTCTCTGTGCCCTGTTAAAGGAAGTAAAAGTTAAAATAAACTGTCCTGTCCCTGCATTTTAAGACAGGACTTAATTGTGACATACAGTGTAAGCAGTACTATATTCCTCCAAAATATGACCTGCTACTAGAAATATGCTTCATCTAATGGCACTGCCAGGCTTGTATTGTACTCTGCTAGAAAGAATAGCAGCACAACAGCAACACACATCCCTCTGCTTGTTCAGATGCCAATCCACAGCTTAACTCTTCATGTCACAGGAGGAGACTCTAGCCCAAGCTGGCCATCAAAAAAAATAAATAAATCTTTCTCAACTTCTGCACTTGTGGATTAAGGCAGCTCATTGTATATTTCTACTTCCTCTCCTGTATGGTTCCCGTCTGCTAACCCACCTCTTCTAATCATGTCCAAGAATGGTCATCCAACAAAGTACCACAATTTTAGAGTAGCATGCATTAGAAAGAACATTGTCACCCAGGGTTTAGACAGTTTGGATGGTGAAAACTCCATAACCATCAAAAAGCTCTTCTCTCTTACCATTAATACAAACTACCATACAAATCTCTGTCAGTAGAGCCTTAAAAAGACTTGGTGCTATGCCCACAAAAGAAACTGTTTTTAATAATGCGTAGATGTGAGAAATTCCATGAAAAGATCCACTGTTAAACAAGTTTACACGGAAACAAACCACATCAAAGTAAGTTCAAAAACGTCCTTGCAGAAGGCAACTCAGTGATTGTAGATTATAGATTATGTTACTACTTAATCTATACAAGTGTGATTTGTTCATGATGTACACATCAGACACGAAACTATGCACAGCAGATATGTTAATCAGACTATATTCACATGAGAATCATGATGATTTGCTAGAACAGAAACTACAGATTTTTTGTTTTTGGTAATGACTCCAGTCACCAATGATGGAAGAAAAAGTAGAAGAATTTCACAGGCAAACCAAAATGGCTTTAGAAATGCAGATACTGAAAGACATTATAAAGAGGCAGGTATGTACAAAAAGTCATCAGTAAATTTTTCCTTCGAGGAAGAAAAAAAAAAGTTGCATCCAAGGTATGGTATTCAAAAAGCTGATGAAATACCATTTCCCAGTCAACTGAGAAAATGCTACACAGGACACATGAATCACATATGACAACAGCAAATTGCAAAGAAAACGCAAAAGATACAATGTTTTGGCCAGAATGTCAAACTCAAATAGAAGCAGTTCAAAATTGTGTTATTTACAATGCTTACCACAAACTACGCAGTTTTAGATTCACCAAAGAACATTGTGTGAATACAGGCTTCCCCCAGTTCAGTGAAGCCACATATCGCAGACATGCAAATTACTATTCAAAGTTCCCTGAAATAATTCTCCAGTGTGAAAGTGTGTTAGTTTACATTCACAAGACCGGAATACTTCATGTTCTTATATCTGACAGTGGCCCAGAATATATAAGTCAGGATCTTATAAGACTTGTACATGAATGCAACTTCAAGCATGCAATGCCCAGTCCACACTATTCTCAGTCTAATGGATAAGTGAAAGAAAGAACTATCCTAACAGTTGAGAATCTCGAGATGAATAGCCATGGCAAAAGCTATGACAGCCATTTTGCAGTTTTGGAATATCTGAAATACACAGTTGCAGGAACTCAGTACTGCACCAGCTCGAATGTTGACAAGCAGAAGGCTGAAAAGCAGATTACTTGCATTGTTGATGCTGGAAAATCAATATAAAGTCAAAGAAATGCTGGCAAGAAATCAGCAGAGAAATGCTAATATGGTAGAATCTGCAGAAGACTTTAAGCTTCCAAGACAATAGATAGAATACGAAGCCAAAAGTCATGGGAAAGTCTGCAGCCCGACGCTGAAGGTGGTCATAAAGCCCTTCACAGGGAATGCATTAAGGTGTGAACAAAAGTATGTAAAAGTCAAAGGAAGGTCCAAACAGATAAGGAACTGCAAATGTCACACAAGCAGTCCTGCTGCAAGATAACAGACTACAAAATGTGGCAGAAATTGGGGGGCAGACAGACAAAATTATATCTCCAGATTAAACCATGTAAACAGTCCCAGTAAATCCCCCAAACATGATAGACCGTTGAAGAAACTAGAAAAATACATGAGCTGCATCAGAATTAAACATAGTTCTAAAGCCTGAAAATATCATTAGCAAAGAGGGCTCCTGAGTACATAAAAAGCATAATGTTAATGCAAACAGCCTGTGGCACGTATTGCATAGTGTTACGGATAATTTAAGAGTGATCAAAGCAAAGTAATCCATGTTCCTGGTAGATATGCATTTATGTTTTAATGCTCTCCCCAAAAGATCCCATGCAGTTGATAACTGCTCCTTCCTGCCGTCTATGCTTTTCCAACCCCAGATCCTCCAAAGGCTCCCTTTTCAGGGGCATCACCAGATCTAGCTCTTTACTAGTTGGCCCTCCAGACTCCTAAGGAACCTTACAGTAACACAGTGATGACCCCATGGAGTAAAGGATCCCAAAGACAGCTGCAAGTTTAGAGTCAAGAGAAGAGATGAGATGACCTGCAATGATCATGGCCTTCACTACAGGATGCACAGGAATCAGGTTTAGCAAACTGTTCCTGCTTGGACAGAAAAGCTAGCCAATGGTCACTTCATCCTATCCTCCCCGCCAACCTTACCAGAAGTCCAGATCCATTTCCTAATACGAGTCACCAGTGGTTCAGATGACTCCCTGCCTTTGTGCCTTCAGGCTGTTGTACAAGAACCACATGTTTTAGAATATATATTTTTAGTTTAGTTTTAAAGAAAGGATGTTAAATATAGAGAATAAGCTTTTAATAGTTATTAAATTTTCCAGATGAGACAATAACTTAGATACAATACTGTGCATAATATTTTGTTTAATTCTGTACTTCTTACTTTTCAGTTATTTCACTTTAAATAATTATACCGACTATAAAAAAGAATTTCTAAAGTAACCGATTACACTATTATTTTACTTAAAATTATTACATACTCTGTAGTCAGACTAGGAAACACTTAGGAATGTGGACTCAACTATACTGGAAGCAAATTTCATAACACCTGTCTAAATTTTTAAACTGAGCTAATGAACTACATGACCTTATGTCTATCTGTACATGATTCATAAAGCTACTACAGTTTGAGTAGTTTAAATGTTGAACAAAGATTGGTATTATATATATGTTAAGATAACAACTTCTTGAAACAGTTTCACCTAATACAAGCCACATACACAGGGACACCAGCACTAATAACTAGCAGCTTTCCCCTGATAAATTCACATGAAATACTGTGTATCTGCAGTAATCTCAGCCTACATGAATAAATGTTATTCCAACACTAAGAATTCTTTATGACAAATGTCCTCTGCTCCGCCTCCTGATGATGATTACCTTTTGGCTGAAAAACACAAATAGTTGAATTAGACACTTATAAAAACAGCACATCAGAAAAGTGTGCGCAAATGAAGCAGTTCTTCATTTTCAGTGTTCTTGTTGTAAATCAGAGGCACGTGTTCCTTATAAAACTTCCTGGTGTTAAAATAATAATCCCTAGATCTTTCAGAGTCCTTGCTTCCTGCAGAAACTACCACGCTAAACTTATTAGTCTTACAATTTTTGCTGGTACAAAATATATGCACTGCATCTACTAAGGCTATGTCTTAGTTTAAATTAGTAGTTCATGCATTTATTTCCCCAGATTTAAACTTAACTTATTAAAGTCATTTTATATTCTGTTAAGTATAGTTCCCACCTTGCAATCATCTGCACATTTGGAAACCATCCTTCATTAAATACAGGAAATACAGAAAATGCATAGTTAAATAACATTGGGCCAACCAAAGGTAAAAGTATTCCACACAAATGTGCGCCTTAAAAGTAGCGATTTATTTATTGAATTCCATATTGTTTTCTAGGAAGGTCTGGCTGGTTTATAAAAAGAAATCCTTTTTCAATGGAAGCCCGGGAAGAAAAAGCTCCTCAAAACATAGAGGCTAAATACAACATGACATAACACTTACAAGTATGATAATAGGTAAAGGTAAAAACTAAAGTAATAAAAAGACTACTAGATAATATATACAACAATATACTAGGTGTGAATTACAACAAAAAAAATGTAAAGGAAAATTCTGGGTGAGAGCACAGAATGAGGCAGCTGGGATTAATATTCGTATGATGATGCATGGGAAAATAAAGAACTACTATGGGAAGTGGGGATGGAGTCGATTATCATGGTGGGTGGATTTGCTGGGAGTGGGGTACAATTCCAGTGGGATGAACTGAGAATAAGGGTTTGACTTAGCTATGTGGTAAAATTTCTGTAGAAGTTGGTGGATTTTCAGATAGATATGGGAATGTGCCATTCCAGGAGGTACTGACCTTGAGAGGCATTTTTGTGGTTGGTAGAGTATATTGTGAACTATTTTCAATTGGGATAACATTAGTAGGCTTGGTAGATCCATCCAGGAAAGTTAACACTGGGCAATACAGTGATGGGTCCTTTTTGGCAAATGAGCAGCAACTCTGGCTCATCATATTGTAGCATTGCAGGAGTCTGTGGATTTGTGCAGATTGGAGGTGCGTGACAGTGGGATGCATACAGCAGACTGGAAAGGAGATAGGCAGTGTTTCTGCTGTTGTTCTGCATGCCTAATCTGAAAGATAACTGCTGGCTTTATATAAGGTACCTAGTTTTTGATGGACTTTATTGCAGTTGTATATGGCCATCAAATGTGAGGTGTTCATTGATTACTGCTCCAAGGAATACGGTGGTGGATACATCATCAATTCTAATATTATAGAAGGAGTTTATTTAGAAAGATTACTTTGACAGTTTTGGGGTTTTTAGGGTAAAAAGCATACTTTTTTTTTTTAATAGCAGCTGAGAGGTGTCAAACCATTGTTCAACATTAGAGAAAATTGTTGAGTGAGACTGCAGTTCTATTAAGGCTGAGCTGGAGCAGATGAGGATAGAATAATCCACATAGTATTAGGGTGTAGAGGTGGGATGGATACTTGGTGGAGATCATTAATGTAAATGTTAAATAGCACAAGTCCTAAGACTGAGCCTTAAGGAACTCCAGTTGTCATTGGCTGGAAGGCAGACAGGGCAGCTTGCCACATAATGTGTTGAATACCATTCTTAAGGTACCTGTAAAACCAGCTGATTGCTGACTTTGAGAACCAGAGGGTGGCAAGGGCATTAAAATAGCTTTTGGTGAGGTACTGTGTTGAATGCTTTAGATAGCTCTACAAAAACTGAATAAACTAGTTTGTTGTCATTTCTGAGGTGACAAATAGTGTCTAGGAAAGACAGAAGAGCAGTACTGGTGCTGCGGTATGGGAGAAAGCCATGCTGTGCGTGTGAGACAGAAGATGGTTCTGTAGGAGAAAGCTGAGAAGCTAAGAATGGATACAGCATTCTACTATTTTGGACAGAGGAGCACATATGGCTATTGGTCTATAATCCTGAAAAATCATAAAATCAGCTACCTTTACAAAGGGGTATTATGACAAGACTGCTTCTAAGATTTAGGGAAGTAAGATTCTGAAATGGACCAATTGATTAGAATACTAAGGGAAATGCAAGGGCTTCCGAAGCTAGTGATAAGAATCTTGTGGTAGGTTGTCAGCAGCTAGGGCTGTTGTTTTGATTTTGGGTAACAGTCTTCTTCTGCTTGTGGAAATGGGTTGAAGGTAGTGGGATCTTCTGGGGGAGCTGCAGGGAGGTGGGTGTTTAGAGGATTCATAGTGCTGACTGTTTCAGTGGCACTGACAAAACTGTTATTGAATTCATTTGCTATGTGGTCATCTGAGTTGTTAGGTAAGGGCTGGGTTAAGAAGGTTTGCAAGGATGGAGGATATTATTTATAGTGGACCTAAAGTTTCTTGGATTTGGCATATTGTAGGTTGAAGTAATATTTTGTGTTGTTGGCAATTACTTGTTTTTATTTAGTTGCCTGAATGTTTATTGCACAAAGATAACTTTTTGTTATGTTATGCTTTGCAGGCTCTATTCCTGTCTCACATTATTTGTTTTGCTTTATGGACAGCCAGATAGCTGGGCTTGATTTTACCTTTTTTTCTTCTAGCGGAGGCTTGGAAATTTAGAACAGACAGAAAGGTTTTGTTAAAGTACGCAAAGGCATCTTCTAGAGGAGGTTCTTTGAGTCAAGTCCATGAGCATTGTTTAAGGGTGACAAAAAATATATAAATGTTGAAATTATGTAGGTTTCTGACAGTGTTGCACGTGCTAGCCTGGGAATTTTTAGCATCCTGGCAAATTACAAAACTGGGGTGGTAGCCACTCAGGGAATCTGGTAGGGTGCCAAAAGATGTGATTTTATCTGGGTGGGTGGATAATATCCAGTCAATAATTAACCCATTTTTGTTTTTTCAGATGAGTCTAGTAGGTGTGCTAATTAGATGAGTGAAACTGTAGAGACCGATTGGAGTAGAACATGTGAGGGAGTTAGTAGTTGTCCAGTTGATGTGGACATCATCCAGGATGACTGTTTCTTGAGAGATGTGAGTGGAAGCCCAAGAAAGTAGGCCTTCAACTGAGGATTTATTAGTTTTCAGGACATATATATGCCATGGATACTGATGGATTTCTTCTGGTATAGCTTTACGAGTACTAGCAGTACTGCTATGTTGTGGAACTGGAGCATTTGATGACAGAATGGCACTACTCTCAAAGTACCCAAGAATACTATGGCTACTCCTTTCTCTTTTCCAGATTGTCTGCCACATCTATGAACACTATATCTTTGGAGAAGTATCAGTCATGGTGGGTTTAATCAGGTTTCAGTGACTGCTACTATATTGGGAACTAAGAGGTCTAGCCAGGCATGGAAATCTGTGAGTTTATTGATAATACTTCAAATAATTGTGTTAATAATTTTCTATGGTGGTTGAGTTTAAATTTAGTAGATATCTGACAGGTAGTGGATGATGTACTTACATCTGAGTGGGTCTGGGTGGCTGGTTATGGGATAGGGTATTGGTATGGGAGGAGTGAGGAAGGGTAGAAGTTTGTATGAGTGGTAGTGGGGTGGAGGGTGAATTTCCTTGAGAGTAAAGCTTTGAAGTATTTTAGGTCTTAGGCAGTGGAAGTGAGTAATGTAGAATAGACTCAGAGAAATGGAGTAATGGGCTTTGTGATGATTGAGGAGAGGATGAGGGTCATTTATTATGGGTGGTGAGTGGAGTTTCATAGAATTAATACAACAGTAGTATGAAAATACAAGTGGGAAACAGAAGCATGGTTAAGTTGTATGGTTATGATTAATGGTGTGGTAGTATGAAACAGGTACATGGTACTGGGGTGTGATTTTTATCTTTTATTTGTACATCTATTGTATCTAGTAGTAATTAGAGGTAGACATTGGGGAAAAGAGAAGTGTGCCTTGATTGTATTTAAAAGTATGGGGAAGGGAATTCTGACGGGTTTAGGGACAGGGTGGAGTGAGTAGAGGATATAGGAGTAGATAATGTGAGGGTGAGTGGCAACTGGAGGTATGGTAGGAGAGTGCAATGATCCCAAGCAGAGCAAACGCTAATGGAGTGGGCTGAAACCATTCCAAACCATTGCTGGATATTCCAGAAACCATCAGTGGACTTTTGTGATTCTTAGGTAAGCAATTCAACACTGCAGATTTGTATATTAAAAATAATCTCTTCACAGAAGGATTTAATAAAATGTGAGATTTTGTACACTAAAATGAGGCTCTGACTTAAGATGCAGTGAAGATAGCTAATCCAGGAAGTTAAAAGCTAAAAGTTTATTAATTATATTTGTTTGACTGTGAGAGAATTAGACCAAGCTAAATATTTGGTATGCTTGTGTTCAGCAAAACTCTTCCCATCAGCTAAAAAATGTGACTCCAACTTACAAGTGGCCTTAATGAGCGCTTCTGGTTCAAGCTTATCTATGCTCACCGCCACTGTGCACCTTAACAAACAATTTAGTAGTTTATAGAACATATATAAGAACATAACAATGCTATAAGCTGAATATTTCTCTCACTTATAGTATATGTACATAAAAGAGTTTTAGTCATTTTTATCTAAATTGCTGATCTCAGTGGCATGTTGACAGTGGGGCTCAGACTGTTTGCAGTTTTATTTCCACAAGTATGTGTCAGGGAGTTGCGAGTAGAAACCCAATGGTTTCAAACATTAAAACTGAAAGAGGAAAAGGAACAGAGAGAGTCAAAAACACCAATAGCAATAAGATGACATTCGCTTGGAAATTAAATACATTAATGAATAAAGAATACTAATGCCAGGCTGTGAGAAAAAAACTGATAACAACATACCTTTCAACTGTCAAGATTTTTGCCACACAATTTTGTCCTGCTCCTCATAAAATTTGTGATTTTCTGGCAGATCACTGGAATGATCTGTGGAATGAAATCACTAAATAATGACATGCATTTGAGTGTCATACTTTAGATCCTTCCCAAAATGCATTTTAACACAAACCCTGTTAGTCTAGCTACTTTCTAAGTTCATACGAGTAATATTTAAAATCTGTCCCTATTTGGCACCTTTGTCCCCATTATGTCAAGCTTTGTCCAAATTTCTTGGCCAACGAGATTAAGAGGTATGGATAACAGTATCCCTGGCTAATCTAGTGCTGTCTATACTGACACCACCAAGATGGCATTCAGCAGGAGCAGGGATTAATCAGAAAAGTTATACTACATAAGTAGCAGATGCTCTGAATCAATTTTATGTACAGGATTCGAAAAATTAGATTTTCGCATTTGTGTGTTTATTTAATATTATAGGGATATGCATATAATCACAGCATTTGATATCATTCAGTGTTATTTTACATTACTATACTACACAGTGTGTCATAAAGTTGGTTACTGCAAACAGCAAGTACAATGTAAAGTTCACTTTGGGCTCAGGTAGTGCAGTTTCATTATCAACACTCTGGTCCTGCATATCACCATTGGCAAATCACAAATAACAGACCTGATTACTTAGCATGGCCTTAAATTAAAATGAATGCCCATAAAAATCGTAACTACTTGTTATTGCTGTCACTTCAAATAAAACCATAACTGCCTCTATGCTGCAGCAATGCACTTAAAAATGAATTCTCATGTTAGTTGAAGCTGCTCCATATTGCGATCATTTCCAATAATTTTATTTATTTATTTATTAACATTTGTTAACCGGATTTGTCCAACTGGGCTTGTTACCCATTTTCAGTGGAGACCCGAGGAGAAAAGCTCCATTAGTACATTTTTAAACAAGTACAATTTTAAACAATATTGATATAATAACAGTTATAGCAAAAAGATTCACATATGTTGGGTTACATGCATAAAGTTAAAGTTGCATTAAAATGAAGCTTAGTAACATAATTTTACATTGATATAGTTCAAGAGGTCAACAATAACTTTTTTTTTGTATAAAATTGCATAGTAGACGCATTGGAGAGAGAGGTGTAATGAGGTACTAAGTATGGACCTTTTCAGGGTACATAAAGGGAAGGAAGACTAGGTGGGGTCAAGGCAAGGGCAGGTTCTGGAATTGAGAAAATAAGCTTTTAGTTCATTTTTAAAGTGTGAGGTGTGGGAGACTGAACGTAAGTCAAGGGGAAGTTTGTTGCAAGCATGGGCAAGGGAGTGTTTGTAGAGTAGTTTGCCTACTGACCTTTTTGGGTGGTAGACATCAAGTAATTGTTGGTTAGAAATACGGAGGGTCCGGGATGGGATGTAGAAGGAGACTAAGGAACATAGATATTGACAGAAGGAAGGTTTATAAAGAATACAGTGTAGCATATGAAATTGATAAGATAGCAGAAACTGGGGAAGTTCAAGCCATTGAAGAGAGTTTAAAGAAATGCAGTGGTGTGAGTTGTATGGGGAGTTAGTAATGAATCGGGCTATTTTATAGTAAGTCTGCTGGAGTTTGCTTAGAGTGGAGGCCTGAATATTGGTAAGAAATGGGGTGGCGTATAAGAGGGAGGAGAGGAGGCGTGCCTGGCCCAGGGTAAGTCTAGATTCAGGGGTTACGAATTTTTTGTTCTGATATGGCAGACCTAGTTTCTAGTTTTTTTTTTTTTAATACACTGGAGTATGTGTAGGTTGAACTTTAGTTCGTCATCGATAATGACCCCTAGGAGTTTTGTGTGGGTGTCAGGTTGGATAGTTGTATTGTTAGAAGATGTAATAAAAAAGGGAGGTTTTGTGATGAGAAAGAACGGGGAAGAAAAAGTAGGAGTTTGGTCTTTTTGGGATTTAGGATCAGTAGGTTGTGAGAGAACCATTGTTCAGTGGATAGTAGGGCTTGCTGGGTCAGCAAGTGTAGTTTAGGAATGTTATTTGAGATGGATAAAAGTGTAGAGTCGTCGGCATACTGAATAAGGGAGGATTTTTTGCATGAGGTGTAAAGATCACTGGTGAAGATGTTAAACAAAAGGGGTCTCAAGATGGAGCCTTGGGGAACACCAGTGGAGATGGGAAGGAAAGGTGAGGAGGATGAGATTCATCTGACAGATTGTTCCCTGCCAGACAGGTAACTATTAAACCAGGCAAGTGTGGAGGGGTATAGGTGGAGATTTGAGAGTTTGGATAGTAGTAGAGGATGACAGACAGCATTGAAGGATTTGGAGAGATCTAGGAAGAGACAGGAAATGAGTTTATTGTTGTCTAGGGCCTCTGCAATGATCTGAGTGAAGGAGAGGAGGGCAGTGGTGTTGCTGTGGTGAGGATGAAATCCATGTTGGGTAGGGGTAAGTAAGTGGTGCATGAGGAGATGATTGAGAAGCTGCAAGTGAATACATTTTTCTAATATCTTGGAGAGGGGGAACAGAATGGCAATGGGTCGGTAGTTTGGGGGGTCAGTGGAGTTTCCACCTTTATGAAGAGGAATAGTAAAGAAAGATTTCCAATGGGTGGGGACAGTTGATTCCAGAACAGATCAATTAATTAGTATAGATACAGGATAGGCAATCGAGTCAGCAGCAAGTTTGAGGAATGTAAGAGATAGATTGTCAGTGGAAGGAGAGCAAGGTTTTAGCTTGAGTAGGTGAGATTTGATGCAAGTAATGCGAACTGGCTCAAATGAAAACAAAGTTGTGTTAGTGGGACTTGGAGGGGTGGGTGTCTAAGCAGAGTTTGGCTTAGAGGTTACCAGATTTTGGATGGAAGAGATAAAGTGTTTGTTCAGGAGGGTAGCTGTTTCCTGAGAGGAAGAGTTAGGGTATGGGGAGGGATTAGAGGGCTTTCCAGGATAAAGGATGTTGTTGAGAGTTGACCAACATTTTCGAGGACTGGATTTGTTGTTAAGCTAAGCAGAGCTATAATATAACTTTTTGTCATTAATTGTATTTTTTTTGCAAAGTTCCTCAGTTGCCTGTATTTTTGAAGAAGAGGTGGTTGTTTAGTTTTAGTCAAAGTTTTCCAAGCACTATCTCTTTGTTTCATAAGGGACCTAGTCTCCTTGGAGAGCCAGGGAGCATGATTTAATTTTACTCTGATCTTCCTAGAGGGAGCTAAGGAGTTTAGAGTACTCATGAAGATGCTATTGAAAGTGCTTACAGCATCGTTTAAGGGGAAGTGTTTTAGGATGGACCAATCTATGTTGTGGACAATGGAGTTAAATTGGGATGAATTGAAAGTCGATAATAAAATGGAGAGGTATGTGCTCCATATTGCAGTCATTTCCAATAAAATGGTAATTGTTCTACTTTGCAGCATATCAGTCAACTAGTTATCATTGGGGGCTTTATCACCAAGTAAGGTTCTAAAGTTAACATCTGGAACCAGCTTTACAAAATGAGTAAATATTCACTGTGACCATTATCCCCAGCAAATTGCAGCGAACGTCTATTGCTCACTGTAGCAAACTGAGTAAACTTTGTCTTGTACAATAAGTCTATTAGTAAAAATACCAACACATGATTGAAATACCGTGTGTACTCATAGCAAATTGATAGCAAATCTTGCAGTTTCAGCAATGGTATTACATGCAGTGTCCGGTTGCTGACAAGTAACATTATCATGAGAGTACTACTGCAGTTATTGAAGTAAAAATCTGTGGAGTTAATCACAGTAGGAAGAGCATGCCAAGGGGAAGTAAGCGGCATATGAATTATGAAAAAAATGGCACCTGCTGCAGAAAGGTATTTCACATGTCAAAGGGTATTATGGTTAGGCACATAGGACTAATTGTCTCTGGCTCAGACCCAAACCTTTCCAAATCTATGTTGGATATTCCAGAAAAAAATCGGTGGACTTCTTTCAGTGTACAGGCAAGTTTTTAATCCACTGCACAATACAGTTAACTGACACTGGCAGTTCATGGTGTTTTTATTATAATACCATCTAGCAGTATATATCAAATGCCTTGGCTTGGTCAAGACACATGACAAAAGCAACTCCACTATCTAAGACCTTAGTAACTGGTTCATAAAAGTTAATGAACTTGTTAATCTGTCAACCTGAAATCATGTTGGTGTAACTCCAGTGATGGTAAATATGGACCACTGCTATTTAGATTTCTGCTATATTGTTCATTTGTATTTTTAATGTAGGCTTTTGTAACTGCAATTACAAGTTAGACTGACGCACAGTGCTGCATAACAGGGATTCTTCAGGTTGTACAGATGAATTGCTGGTATGGAAATAAAAGAAAAACTGTTCATGCAGGTATGTTCAAGCACTGTTTTCCTAACCGCCTTAGTACGCATAATTTTAGTGGAAAAGACTGGAACATTCTAGCAGATTGGCACAGTCCATGCATGGTTACACCCAAAAGTTGGACCCTCCTTTTTGATTAAGAAATAACATTATTAGCTGCAAATGTAATTAGGTCATAAAAGACAATCTTTGGTTATGCAATTATAAAACACAAGATGCATATCCTTGCTTTGAAAAAGAATAACAATGTAGTCTGCACTAGAATCTTCTGACTTCAAAATGTTTATTGTTTTTTTGGAAATCTATCAATGGAATGCTACCAGTCACATTATGAAAAGTGCATGTGTGTCATGATTTTAAAAAAGAATCATGATACAGTCTATTTGGCTTGTATTAAATAAAGCAATAGATATTCTGACTTCAAATTGTCTTTTTTTTAAATCTATCAATGTCTAAAATGTATGTTATACTTGTAAGCCTATAATTCTGCACTAACGCAATGACCCTGCTGCCCTTAAAGTACCACTGCAACAGATTTATAGTCCTGAGGAACTAAACCTGTCATTAACTGTAAATTAAACATGACCATTAAAGGATTAAGAGTTCCCCAAGTTCAAAAGAAGTGTCCAGGCAACTCATCTGGTCGCATGATACAAGGATTATTTACTCTTTCAAGGAGATGCTAAAGAAGAACTTGTAATTTTTGGGCAGCTATGCTATGTCAACTTATGCTATAGCAGACCCAAGTAAAGAGTGACAATATGAAATAATGGACAAAAGTTATTATGAATCACATTATGTAAGTCTTCACAGTCTATAACATAGGCCACCTTACACATTATCTCACACAACTGAGGAGAATCGTAATTATATTTATATAACAATAATCACAGTTTTGGCAAAAATATGCAATTTTTGAAGAATCTTTTGCCCTCACTCATAAGGTACTGCTTTCTTTTTTTCATTTATAATAGCTGCTATGCTCATTAATTCAGAAAAAGGTGGAGTGACAACCTTTTAACAATTTCAGATTGCTGCCTTTCTAACAGCTGATAACAGGTACCAAATGAGAGGTAAGACTAACTCACAGGGTGTTGGACCATTAAATAATACTACTTGTTTACATAACTGAAATTTGTCTGAATAAAGGGCTTGCTCAAAAGACTAATTTTATTTCATCAATTCATAATCATGAAAATATTTTGCCAGTCAGTTTTAGGTTCATAGGTACTTATTACGCTATTGATCTGTGAGGATCTTAAGAAGCCATGTCTTGCATTCCCATGCTAATTATTAGCCCTTGTATTACAATATGAATCTACAAAGAAGGGTCACACAGGTATTTGTTGGTTACTTACATGTTTCCCCCCTGTTTATGAGGGCCACTGGAGCTAAACCAGGTATGAACTTGCAGTTATGCAGCCATTTGTCCAAGTGATGTTTGAATACAGTAAGAGAAGTAAGCTGCTGTATGTAGAGGGGAAGCTGGTTCCATAGAAGTGATACTCTCTGTGATACACACCTATCCCTCCAGCATGCTCTGTTAAGCTTGCAAAGGAGACTGAGGTCCCCTTCAGCAAATGTTTCTGATAATACTGAACTTATGAATGTGTAGTAGGTCTAACGGAACAGGATGTGCTGGGTCTCTGTAAGCGAGCAGAGGTAATCTCTTAGTAGCCTATATGATACGGATAAGAAGGATAAGGGTTTTTCTTTTTGGTTAGGAAGCATTCTGCTCATTCCAGCTTTGACAAGTGTTCGGACAGGTACATACCAAAAGAAGCATTACACTCAATGCTCAGCCTAATGAGTGCAGAGTACAAAGGAATAATTATGCCCCAGGATCTGGATGCAATGTCCTTCAATACAAGCTGTGCAATGAAAAAGGGACTTCCTTACAATAGTGGATGCATGGTGATCAAAGGACAGCTCATTGTCAGCCTAGGTTCCAGATCTCTAACTAGGGGATCAGTTTCCAGGGAAGTGTTGGTAACGTGGCAATTATAAAATGATGCATGCTTACCAAAGCATACAGTTATACGTTTCTTGGCATTAGTTTCAGTCCATGGTTTTGGCACAAATTTGTTTGGAACAGACCCTCTTTATAGGACCAAGATTCCTCCAGGGAGTTTATGATGGCACCAAGTTTGCAGTCATCTGGTCAGTCAGCATTCCTTAACATTAGCTCTGTCCTCTGTAAATACCAAAGAGACATGGCCCAAAGACTGAACTCTGGGGCACTCCACTAGTGCCAGGCCTTTTGGAAGAGGTTAAACCACTCACCCTTACTTCCCATGATGTATTTGTGAGCCAATTTTTTATCCACCGAGTTACATATGGGTTAACAATGAGTTAGGAGAGTTTATTTGTGATGACGGAGTGTGGGAGGTTATTAAACATTTTTGCAGGGTTCAGGTAGGCAGTGGGCATTGATTCGCTCTTGCCCATTGCCTCATTGACTTATCAAAAGAGGTCAACCAGGTTAAATAGGCAGGACCTATCTTTGGCAAATTCAAATGGGTATTAGGCTGAGTACATAGTTTACTTCTATTTCTGTTTACTAGTTCCATAATGACCCCTTCCATAGCCTTGTAGAAGAAGATGGTCAAGCTTATGGGTCTGTAATCACCCAGGTCTGTCACAGTCCTACCTTTGTGCAAGGGAATGACTATTGCCGTCCTCCATTCATCTAGCACATAGCCTGTTTTAAGGCTAATGTTGAATAGCCTCAATTCATGTTTCAGGCTAGCCAGTCGGCAGCCTGGTATCTCATCTGGACCCATAAACATACTGTTCTTGGCCTTTGACAGTACCTTGAGATTTGACGAGTGGGGTAGATTTGGGTATTTAATTTGAGACTACTGGAGGGGAGGGGGGTGGTAAAACTGTAGATTAATTTTTCCGCTAGTAAATTAGTAATGCATTCTGGGACTGAGTATGCGGTATCACTTAGTATTAGATTTGTGCAGTGCTGGGCATAGTTTCTGAGACTTCTAAGATAGTTAAAGAAAGCTGTGTGATTATCTATTTTTTAACTCACACCTGGCTTTGACTGATTTGATCAGGATTTGGAATTCCTTGTTTAGTTTATCCAGAGTATGTTTGACTTCATAAGAGTTAGACTTATTTTTACATGTAATGAGTTTTTTCCTTAATACAGAGCCTGTTTATATTTGGGTTCCTGCACAGGAGGTTTATTTTTTAATTTTGCATTGCATTTATTTCAGGGGGGGGGACAAAACATTTATGCAACTGTTTACATATACATATAAATTGGCATCAAGGATTTCACATAAGTAGTGGAATTAGTGATGTGGAAGGGGCTTTTGAATTTACTGAGGTCACTGCTCACGTTTTAGTAGATTAGCCTTTGCATAGTCACTGAATACTAAAGTATTGGAGGATGTTTCTGACTTCAGTCTTACGGTGAATGTGACTGACTTGTGGTCTGATTTGACCAGGAAGGAGGTTATAATAGACAGGGAGCAGAATTTTCCTATAAGGTGAGGACTATATCCAGGATTTCATCTCTTCTAGCTGAGTAGTGAACTAACTGGTCCGGGAAATTTGTATCCAAGAAAACCAGAAATTTCCAGGCATACATGATCAAGGATATTCAAGTCTCCCACTTAATAGTGGAATATCTGGAAGTCTCCCAGGAGGATGATGTTTGGCTTAATACATAAGGACTCCATACTGGTTAGGTAGGAGATATTACCCATAGGGACAAAGAGGGAGGTCTTACAGTAAACTACAATGTGATACAGGGTTTTGTTTATAGTGAGTTGGACACGGAAGAGTTCCAAATTGCTATCTCATCTAATGTGTCTGGAGGTGAAACTTTTAAAAAACTACTGAAGTACCACCTTTACTACCAGATAATGTAACTTGAAAGATATGCGAGTGTAAAGTACACATTTATTTTCACAACACACTTAAGTTTGCTTAGTGGTAATTCATTTTTATTAATGGGCATTACAGCCAGCCTACCCTGTAAAGACCATAGGTCATTAATGCAGAAGTGCACTGAAACTACTGGCACTTCAGTATCCTGACTACTGTGCAGACTTATGCATACTCATATATATGTGTAAAGATCATATGTGTATATTATACAATTATACAAATATGTATAAACAGTGTGAACGTGTATGTGAACATCATATACATATTTTGTACAATTATACATATATATAAAAAGTGTGAGTGTTTGTGTAAATATGTGTACATATATACAAGTGTACACATATATATACACACACATATTGCACCTGACCTGGGTATATAAGGGGGCAAAACAGTGCCATGAAAACGCATGCGAATTATGTAAAAACAAACTATATTTACAGATAATAAAAAAATAAAAGAAAGATGTTTTAAGGGAAGAAGAGCTCTATATGCGCTATGAATTATCTTAATCTCTCTACTACTGAGGGTCTCTTTACAATTTTTGAAACTACAGATTTCCAGTTTAATTTAACACCTTTAATGCCTGGAATGTGTGTGTGTGCGCGCGCGTGTCCTTAACCTAATGGTTTAGAGAACTTTAACCAGTGAAGGCTTTGTACTGCAACACTTCCAAGAATTTTATTTCATTTTTAACAAACTCAAAATGGTATATGCACACAGTAATAAGTCTGAAGGGTTTTACAAGCCCTTGTCAGACTTGTTGGCTTAACTAGCTGAAAGTAATCTTGTTTTACTTAACAGAAATGTTAAACAAAAGTCACCCAAAAATTAAGTTTCTCTAAGCAAGAACTCTTCTCACCTGCAGCTGTAGATGTCATTAATTTGGTAGTGTTTGTTAAAGGCTATAGCCTCCATACTGTCAGTTAATGGTCCATCCAGCACTCTAATACCTGTAAGACAAATCATGCAACTACGTCATATACTAGCAGACAAACTGAAACCAGCTTCTTTCATACAGATGCATTCAGCTAATACGGTCATTAGAAATCAATAACAATTCAAAAGACCAGTTAAATGATGACAAATAATCTGCATGTTGAGTCTTCATGTATAAGGCAACATTTATATCTTTAAAATGGCTAATTAAATACACTGTGCATTTGCTGTTCCTGTTCACTTTCAGGAAATTTAAATTGCTAAGGAGATAAGCTACATATCTGCTGTAAATAAAACTTTTGTGCCATTTTATTTATTTATTTTTTTTACTTCTAAGCTTCGTCTGTACAAAGATCATCCAGTTATATCTCTGGAACTTGCCACTTCACAACCAAAAGAAATTGGCTCGAAGAAGGCCATACATGTTGGCAGTCATCATATTTCTGGTTCCCTGCTTTACACCTCTTCATCCCACAGGTAATGTGCCAACAACCACCTGGCATCCGTTTATGCTCAAAGAAATAAGAATAAAGGAGCAACATCCTGAACTCTAATTACAAGGTCAATGCTTCAGCCAAACCTCTACATTACCTTTTACTAGTCTGCTTATGCAAAAGAGCTAAAACAATGAGTAAAAGGTCACACAGAAAAAAACAATTGGTTAAAAACACAAAAAGAAATATCTCGCAAAGCTAGACTTTCCACTGCGTGACACCTTAAACCTCTTATATTAGAAGCGACATGGAATATATGCAAATTACACTTTAAGGATATCAGGTGTTTCAGCTAAATGGCAATTCTGAATGTCCACGACTTTTTCTTTGAAGTCTATTTATGGACAATTTCAGGCCACTAGCCACATGGCTAGTGGGGTTTGTTTTGGCTTTAGTGGCCTGAAATTGTCCATAAATAGACTTAAAAGAAAAAGCCATGGACATTCAGAATTGTCATTTAGCTTAAACACCTGACATCCTTAAAGGGTAATTTGCATATATCCCATGTCACCTTATACAAAGGAGGGGATAACTGCAAGTTAGTAAATAACCACCAAGCCCTTTATGAAAGTGAATCCTGTGGTTAAAGTCCCATGCTCTCCAACAGGAGCTCAGAGAATCAAATTGGTCCGAAAAAATGGTGAATATCTATCTGACATAAGACACAACATGTGTGGCTTAAAGCTTTATGGAGGGCTCAATGTAGCTTTATTGAAGACCAGCTTGAAGACTCCTACAAGTTGACTGGTCTACAATTTTAGGAATGAGCCTGTTCTTAACAGCGAAATGGTAACATGTCATAGCTGTGCATTAATAATAAGTATGTTCCACTTTGGAAGACTTTGGTTCATTGTCCTAATGAATTGTTTCCTGATTTGTTACAAGTTGATCCTATGACTATAGTGTAGTCTTCTGAAAAGGTAATTTTGAATGAAAAATTCAGCTGGGTTATACTCAGTCATAGCAGATACAGTGGTGGCAGAGGTCAGTATTGCTGCCTCACAGCATTTTGCCTTTCCAGTTCAGTTCTCTCCTGAGGTGCCTATGTTTCTGTCCTAAGATGGCATTTTTATTTTTTCCCCAAAATATAAATTTATTGCAAAACATTCAACATATTTACATTGAGTCAAACACATTAGTATTTAACATAAGCTGGTGTAAGTTAGAAAACATTCTATTTTTATGCTGCATAAAATTTTAATCACATCACTGTAAAATTGTTAATACAAGGCAATTTAGGCATATTAAGTACACACACATGCACACACAAACGATCCTTCTTTGATTAGACCTAAACGCAAATTTTTGCACTGTTCCCTTTTACTATTTCACTTTTCACCCTACTGGCTATAACAAAAAGGAAATTCTCATGCTTTTAAATCTCTTGATATGGTCTTGCTTTTCTCTGTATTGCAGTCATGGTAACAATTTCGGTACATTTGATGCCATTTACCTACCATAACTCCATGTTTGAAACTGCATTCATTATTTTGACAACATCCTGACGTGCACATGCTATCCTTACCTTCTGTGTGTTTTTGCATTAGTAGCCAGTATCAGTAACAGAATTGACAATGCTTTTTGATGTCTAGGACCCTCAGCTGCTGACTCATAAATTAGTATAAACAAAATCTTTGTTAAATACCTCATCCATCACATTCTGCAATGTTAGCTTAAAGACTGCTGACTCTTATCAAGTCTAAAATACAAGTTCCCAGTTCCCCATATCCCCTTCTGAACGTCTCCAGCACATATTACAGCCTGTGGAAACATTTTTGCAGTACATTTGTCATGTGGGAAATACCTGTGTAGACTCCCATGGAAAGGTTCTGAACGCATATGCAGGGATTGGACAAATCTAAGTCTCTCCCACTCTAAACTTTCAGCTTTCCGTTACAATCCTTTTTAAATGTTTTGGATTGCTTTTTTTCCCCTTCTTGCTATACATACATACACACACACACACACACACACACACACACACACACACACACACACACACACACACACACACACACACACACACACACACACACACTTTAGGCCTTACTAATTAATATTTTTGTACTTGCCAGTCCTGTCCTAAGTTAAAACAAAAACTGTGCTAGACATTACATTTGTGATATTCTTTTTTTAATAATGTATGTCAATTCAGGACATTGTTCGAAAATAATAACTTGGGTTGTGGCTGCAGAGTAAGATTTTATTTTGCTTCATCCTACAAACTTAGTGTACCCCATACTTTTAGCTGTTTCCCATACGTTGGCTCTGTGTTTCTATTCTTCCATTCCTTTTTCTTACCATGGTTATTTCCATGTCTTTGAGCAGCGCATATTGGTAAAATGACTTGCTTTTACTCCTTTATTTCTTCCTCTAGCAGGACTATTCTAGCCAGCTGAGATATTCTCTTCAAATAAACTTGGTTATTAAAACTTTTTTTCCCTAAAAAACCCAGACAGTACGCTTACTATACCCAAGAAAATGTTTCCGGTGTCAAGGTCATCTCCTTCTATTTATCCATGTAGCCTTCACATTGCATTAGATAAAGACATGTTAATTGTCCATTCCTGTAATAACCCCGAACCCCAAAAATTATATTGGCATTACTAGTTTATCCCTGGAACCTCCGATCTCCCAAATTCTATTGGTGTTACTACTTTGCCCCATGCAACTCCTGCACATTTACCTTCCCAAATAAATTAGTCGATCCCTTATGGAATTCCCTTCTTTATCAATGTTAAGTACTCCTCTTCTGGGGAAACTAGGAAAGCTGTGCCTAAGTAAGGCATCAATGGAACCAAAAACAACTTAGCATCCCGTATCTTATAAGAAGTTCAAGGCTAATGTGTCTTATGACTATTATGTCTTGACAGTTCCCATCTTAGACCATAATTCCCCCATCTAAGAGATAGCTACACCAGTCAAGCTTGGAGTGAATTTATGAATATCCATCCAATGATCCCAGTCCCATTTGAAGGAAGATAGTGCATCACCTGGAGAGGGAAATTCATTCCAGAGAAGGAGACTCAGTAATGAATCTCTTGCTCCACCTTGCTTCATTGATCTGTTGAAGTAAGTTTAGATCCCTTTTCCTGTTTTTTTTGTGAAGGTACGTGAGATCCTGGACTACCAGAACCCAACTGCCCAGAAGACAAGGCATAGGGCTCCTCTGAAGAGCCTATAAGACACAGAAAAGATGGTCAAATGCCTCAATTTTTTTCTGGTAATTTAGGGATTTTAAGCAAATTACCCTCTTTGTTAGGAACCTCTTAGGTCTTTCCAGCTGCTTGATATATCCAGTTAGGTACAACCTAAACGAGGCAGTGTATTCTATATCTTACCTGTGCTGAGTACAAGGGGGAGAATAACATCTTTAGATCTGGATGATATTTCTTTGGTGATAAGCTATTCCAAGTTGAAAGATTTCCTGACAACTGCTGCAACACGGAGATCAAAGGAGAGGAACTGATCAACCCAGGATCCCAGGTTGCTAACTTACATAGAGTTATGAACTAGCCCCACTGCCATAAGTTTCCATTTTTATGTTTATGCAAACATTTTCTCTCTTCTTCCCAAAATTCCTTAACAGACTGGGACTCTGAACTGGTCAGTCAAATCTCAAAATATTTTATTTTGTTGTACTCCCCCAAAATATAGATTGGGTTGCACACAAGATAGGATTGCGGTTAAGTATTAATGCTTCATTTATTTTATTTATTTTTTACTTTGACAAATGCTGAAATTCCTTCAACTTATGGGACAGCAAGGTGACAAAGTGCACTGACTATCAGTATAATCATATGCAAACAATGCTGTTTTAATCTCATGCCCTGACCATTCATAATCTTGAATTTGTTATGCTCATATCTTTAAAGCTAGAGGTTACAGATAAAGAGCAATAAGGAGTGGTGACAGAAGGCAATTCTGGTGAGTTTCTCTGTATAGAAACTGAGGACCTGATAACCAACCTCTTATTTCCCTTGAAAAGTTGTCTATGTATACATACACATAAATGGGAGTTATTCAAAATTTCAACTGCTCATAATGTCAAATCCTTAATTCCTTGAACATCCAGAGCATAAAACCAGTTTCTTGTTGATTGCTAGTATTTCTGGGGATCAGGAATGTATTTCCCAATGTGGTGTGATCTTGAAGTTGATACAGATAATATGCAGTGGATGTGCATCCCCCTTGTAAAAAAGCTATTTATTTATTATGTATTCCAAGAGCCAACATTTTGAATTTTGAACCACTGGGATTCTATATTTTGGTCTGTTGTTCTTGTGAACTAGATCCATATACAAGATGCCCCAACAGTCTCTCTAGGAATCCCATTTTTCATCACCTCTCTCAAAAAAATCCCAGCTCATCTTATTTAAGGCATTTACAGCATCTGGGCTTATTATTAACAATGGTTTCATTTGATCCTTAGCATCTTCTATTTGCATCAGTGCTTTAATTACACTGATCTTGACAAGTGTGGCTTTGTAAGAGGGAGACTTAATGTTTGACAATCAAGTATAGTTGTAACTTTGTCATTCTTGTGGCTAAAATTCCCATAAACATTTCCTAGACATAGTTCAGCACTGAAAAGGGTCCACAGATGGACTGTGTCATGTGGTTCTGTACAAAGGAAGCAACATGGTGGTCAAAAGTCAGGTTACTATCAACCAGGGTGCCCAAATCCCTCACTACTGATTGTGGAAAACAAGTCCCTTCTAACTAATACTATAGTACTGTACTGTGATCTGTGAGGTGCACTCCTGTATACATACCTCAATACAAAACTCAGAAAATCTATAAAATTCTACTAGGATTTCTTGCTGAAACTGTCAACTATGAATCTTACAATTTTGCAATACATTTTTCCACTTTCTCTTAACTTTTCATCCAAATACATTTGGGACCTCGAAGAATTGCCAAAATAGTCTACTCTTATGACAACTTTTCTAAAAATCATAGTCTGGCTTAGACACTCAAGTTTTTCTTGGCTTAGATAGCAACCTCCTCTTCAGCAGGATTTAACTGTTCCTTTGTTCCCTGAATCACTCTAATTTGTTGTGAGGTACCCAAGAATTTTCTCTGATTCCTACATATTTTGCACTTTCATTAATAATGCCTACCTAAGTTTCACCTTTAATGCATCCTACCCCTCTACAATATCACCAGTTTTAATCAAAAACACTCAGCAGACATGATAAATCTTTACACCAGGATTCAAGTATCTCTGATCTCAGACACTGTGCTGGGGCTATATCCAGTAATTACCTTCTTGGAAACACTCCCAGAGTGAAAGCTGCCAAAAGGGACAAATGGTCTGAAATTGTTAACAGAGTTTTAACTTTCTTGTCCATAAATGTATATTCTACAATATATAGTCTGTCTATAGCACCTATCCTTCTCTAGGCATAAAAGATGCCCATCCCCCTGAGATGTCAAATATACAGTTGACATTTGCTAAAGAATAAGGCCCTGGAAAATCTATGTGAAGTACACTGTGGAAGACACCCTCATTCACTGTGCTAAATAAGAGGAGAAAATGAGAAACAGCACTCCCTAAATTCTCCTCAGATATACGGTCATGTAATGGTTTGAGAAAATGTGGGTAGATGACCAAGAACTCCTATTTTGGTTTCCTGCACATAAAATTTCAGTTGTCTATGCAGAGTGCGCAACATTCCTTCTCCCCTGTTTTGTAGATTGGGCAAGAAGATGGACAGATAAAAAGCTACACTGAGGAAGCAACCCTTCATTACCATAGCCATAAAGAAAGGTTTCTTTAAGGCTCACCCTGGGGTGATACTAGGAGGGTTGGATTGCTTTCCAAGTCAGGGCTACAGATTTGGGTTCAAAGGATGACTAGGTCAGTTTTTCAACTACATAATTTAGGTCAAAGCATCAGCAATTCTTTTTGGTGGTCTCAAGGGCAACATTCCTTTCAGAAAATGATTGGTAAAAAATGCACTAAATTGTGGATTCATTGACAGGCAGGCTGAGATGGCTGAAAGCTGTATTTTAATGGAAGCGTAGGCTATTCCTTCACTGGAATGCTCACTTATGAAGTGAAGTATCATGGACAACAATGTCGTTTTATGGTCCTGATTCCTTTTCACGGCACTACAAGAAAACCTCTTCCATTTGGATAAGTACTATTTCCCAATGGCTCTTAAGTATGTTCAGCATGTCCTCTGAATTGTTGCCTGAAGGGCAAAAGAGTTAGATCATCCAGGCTGGGAGCAGTAATATTTCCAGGTTGGGGTATATGGCAGCCTTCTTGTTCTGAAGTAGGTGGTCCACTAGCAATGACAGCACATGAAGTTTCCTCTGGACATCTCCATGTGGTGGAAGAAAGAAGTGTTGCCTGGGCCAAAAGGGTGCTTTCAATAACACCTCTGGCCTCTCTGTTCTTGCCTTATGGATCACCTTGGAGAACAGGAAGGATTATAAGGAATGCACATAGGAAGCAACCTCTCCATTTGATGGCTAAGGCATCTACTGGTCAAACCTCCGTGTTCAGTGCACTTCAGCAGAACATCTTCACCTGTTTTGTGGAAAGAGATTTATCTTTGGCACACCCCACCTGTGTGCCAGACAAGCAAAACCACATCCATCTAACGTCTATTCATCCAATCATGTGGATCTTTCTTTGACATGACAAGTTTCTCCATCACTGTATTCTGACATAAAGGGACTCAGCACCATTTTTAGTGTCATCTGAGAGTGCAGTGTCATCTGTCAGGTAGTCAAGGCTGGCCAAAGATGGTTTCCCTTCCTGCTTGTTAACAAGCCACATACAACTGATGTATTGTCTGTGACTACCTGGAGGGCATCTCCTTTCCATATTGGTTTGAAAGCCTTCAGTGCCTGACTCAAGGCTATCATCTCTTTCACATTTGTATGCTTTCTCCTTCAGGCTGCAATCCACAGGTCCTGGACTCTGAATGGCTCTGTGTATGATCCCCAGAATAGGACTGAAGCATCTGTTGTTAGTGTCTGGTGGGGAGGAGTCCTTACTGAAACTCCCAAGTTCAGTTAGACGTGGGTGACCCACTGTTTCAGCTCTTGGAAATGCAGGGGAAATAATAAACACTTCTTCCAGGGACTGACTGTGATGGTTCTGAATGTGTTTCAGGTACTTCTGGAACCTCTTCACATTCAGTCTGTCCAGAGATACCAACGACATGGTGGAGGCGATGTATCTCAGAGCCCTGAGACACTCTTTGGATGAAACCTTTTTTCCTGTGCTAAGTTGGGTAAGTATTGCTCCAAATGCTCTGCCATCACTTGTAGGAGAAATACCTTTTGGCAGAAGGAGTATTAAAATTATCCCAGGAACATTACTCTTTTGAAGGGAGTAAAGTTTAATTTTGGGATGTTCAATGAGAACTCAAGATATTGGAAGCATTCTATGGTGAAGGCAAGGGCCATGTCTACTTGCTCCTTGGAACTGCCTGAAGAAGGCAGTCATTTAAGTTATGGATAAATGAGAATGATCTTTGTCTTGCAATAAGGAATTACCAAACACAGGAACTTTATAAACATCCTAGGAACACTTGCAAATCAAAAGGGCAAGGAGATAAACAGACTGTCACGCCCTCCCTGATTCGAGTCTGAGAAAGTATATGTAGTCTTTGTGCACAGAGATATGGCAGTTGGCATCAGTGAAATCTAAGGTTACCATCAGTGCCTATGAAAAAAGGAGGGGTAACAGGGCTTGTAAGGTTGACACTTTAATTTTGTAACCCTGAGTAAGGTATTGAGTTTGATAGTTCCAAAATAGATCCTGAAGACCCTTTCTTTCTGGAAGCTAGAAATATTCTTAAAAGACCAAAAAATGGTTATTCTCAACTGTACCAGTTATATTACCCCTAACAAAAGGAGCTCCTCCAGAAAGGGGGAAGAGGAGATAAGGTGAATTAGCTCCTTTGGCACTGGTGGGATCCTTGCCAGCTTTAGTCTTTTTATAAATTGTAAAGCTGTATAACCTATTTTTTCTAATACCCTTCCAGTTTTGGAGACATTCTGTGAGCCTTCTTTCAATATTGGTTTGATTGGGGTTTGGAGGAGGGGGTAAAGGAGGTGAGAATATCTAAGTAGTCATGTTCACTCCTTGGGGGCTGAAGATGCATAGGGATTCCCAGGCTTTCCCTTAAGATCACCCCTGGCATTTTTTTCTTGCACTGGTCCCTTTTCACTTCCTGGTTTGCCTTAACTATGCCTGTAATAGTAATGGCCGACCTTAGAGGGCCAGTTTCTGATATATGTTGGCACTGAGGAGTGAAATAGCTTCTTAATAGTCTGCTTCTTTTATCTCTTGTCTTCATCTTCCTAAACTTCAACCACTGGGTACCAAAAGAGCAGCTCCTCGTCCTATGTGAAATTATGAAGCTACACTCTGATATTCTCTGGCAGGGTCTGCAGCCTCAGTCTGGCATGACATCTTATGACAGAACTTGTAGATGCTGCCCTGGATGCTACATCAGCAGCATCATAACCACACTTAAATGTGTGCTTTGTCACCTGACTTGCTGTTTGGGTTAAATTTATTAATTTCACCCTCAAGTCCACATCAGACACCTCACACACAGAGTTTGTCTTTCTCCTGGTCTAAGACAGCAAATTTGTTACTTTACCACATATGTCGGACGGTGGAGTCTGCATGTCCTCCCTGCGGTCAAGTGGCGTTCCGAAAGACATGTGTGGTTGGGCATCGAGCTGGCAACTCGGCACAGTAAAAACCTACTGCCAATCATTAGCAGATCGGAGTTCCGCTGTGGCGAACCCTAACCAGGAAAAGCCAAAAGACAAACAACAACAAACGTCCCTGAAGACTAGAGTGGCAACAGCATACCCCTTCTTCCCAAACTAGTATGGCATTCTGGTTTTCCTTTTCATTTGGGAAGGTACTGCATGCAGGAACCTATTTGGTCCTCTTCTCTGAATCCATACATGCTACAGTTGGATCAATGACAGGATTTATATAAAGGTATTTATGTGTCTCTTGGGCTCTAGTTTCTTATGACTGTTGGGATGGGGTTGAATTGAGTGGCCTAGAATTGTATTTCCATAACTATTGTGTTTTACTATGAATTTTGCTGAATTTTGTACACTGCAATTTTTTTTTACTAACTGCTCTTAGATTCTGTACATAAATACTAACTATCTTCTGGAGCTCTTCTCCCCAGGCCTCCACTATAAATGGGCACCTTTTGGCCAAGTGGGCTTTCCTGGTAAACAAATGCCAATAAATAAATGCATTTTTTTTACATTAAACATTTTTCCACACTGCTGTGTCCTTCCTGTTTCTTATAAAATTACAGAAACATTGCCATCTATAATTATACACACAGACATGAACAGACATGACCATCAATTATACACCCTTATATGACAGAGTACTCCTTAGATGGTTTACTTGTAAACACATGAATGTCTATGGCAAAGAAATGTATTTTAGCTCTCTGCTGTCAGAACCATACAGTGCAACCCACTGCAACCTCCCATTCCACACCTCTTAACTGTCTCTGATTTCACATCTTGCTTTTGCTCTGTCCCTCACAAAACATTTGAATTTCTGGTGAATCACTGAGGGTTATAATCCATCAGTAATGCCACTCATTAGAGTTTTGTACTTCTATATGGTTCAAAAATAAATGCTGATGCAATACCTGTTCTTTTAAGTGGATCACAGTAATAGTTGCACATTTTCCATTATTTTGGGCCATTGAACCCTCCCCCATTATTTTTGGTTTTATTCAGAATTCTTGAGCAAAAAAGTTAAGAGGTATGCACTATGCCATCCCAACCTCGTAGCTCAAGAATCGGGGACAAAGACCCAAAATGAAGGAGAGATTTTAAACAGTGTTCTTATACACTTAGAAAAATTGCTAGCATAACAGGTTGTGCATTAGTTATTTTCTGAAGGATATGAAGTCTGACATTCACATCTGTCATTTAGTGGCCACAATCTATAGTACTTTTCCAGAAACCAGAAATTTTAAGAGGAACAGATCAAAATTATGAGGCAAAATCAGGATCAGTTGAGTTCTATGCCCTCTGCACAGACTTGTACATACAGGCATACACAGATATGACTATCGATTACAGCCACTTGAATGACTGTGCACACCTCGGATGTCTGCTTGAGAGCAATTGATAATGACCCAGGAATATCTCAGTTCACTGTTGTCAGACCCATACAGTGCAACCCACTGCAACCCTCTCAGTAACTTAGCTCAAAAATCTGAGACAAAGACCCAAAATCAAGAAAATATTTTAAATACTGTTCTTGTACACTTTAGAAGTTGCCAGAGTAACAAGCTTTGCATTAGCAAACATATTTCTGGAGAACATGAAATCTGAAACTCACGACTACAATTTTTATTTTATCCAACTGCTTAACTGGGTTAGTTCACAGGACCAAATGCCCTTCTTTAGGGATTACCTGGGATCACTGTATGTTAAGTAAATTGCTCAAAGTCACACAACAGGCAAAATGGAGGTATAGCAAATAAAACACAGTACCCCTAACAGGAAACAATTTAGTAAAAACTCACAGCCTTAATCCTCTGTGCTGCCAGACAAAATGTATTTACTTAAAAGTTAACTGAAAATGTTTTGCAACAACAAGCTTTGCCAGAGCAATAAGAAGTATGAAATTATAAAAATCCCTGTCATTAATGATTGACTGTAATCCATAGTGATTTACCAGAAAAATAAAAAAAAACAAATACAAGGGAGAAGACAAAAATAGGAGACAAATTCAGGGACAGTTGAGAAGCACATCTATGTTCCCTGCCCAAGCTTGTGTGCTTAGAAAGGTCTCCTGGGTCATTAGCCTAGTAACAATCTATGAATATTTGGTTGTACAATTAAACAAATGAAAGAGAAGAAACTGGAGCAGTCCATCTTCAGATTGCAGCAGCAAAGTGAACAAAAATTTACAAGTTAAAAAGGAGCACTCCACCAAATGTGAAGTATCTGAGAGGACTGTATCCACATATGTTTTTGATCCACTGGATATAGAACTTTTAATATACGGGGTACATCAAACTAAATTATCTTTTTCTCTGTACACAGTTTCATTTGAGGAATAAACTTACTTCTCCTTTTCCTCTTGTGATAGTCTAGAAGCCATCATCCACACTCAAATGTCTCCCAATTTTAGAAGCTTGCACACCTGCAATCATTTTGACAGAATTTGCTTTAAGTTTATATGCTTGAAATTTCATTAAAATTGGTCTACGCTGCTTTCTGGCAGCTACAGTACTGGGTCTGAAGACTTCGTGGGCTCTCTTAAATAGGATCTTGGTGGACAATTTGGTCATTCTTGAAGTAGCTCCGTCAAAGGCAGTACACCGTTCTTCCAGTATTAATTTTTCAGGGCTACACTGTGAGCCACACTAATACCCTTCTTGATCTACCGTCTAACTCTGTCATTACTTCTGGAATTTGTCGCTTTTAGCCTCCACTGCAGCAAGCTCTGCCTTTGTTTTAGCCACATCCTCTCAGAGTGTCTGCATTACTTTCTAGATCACATACTTTCTAGCTTCTGAAGTTCCTAATTATTATGTTTTCACACAATGTTCTAGCACTATATTTATGATAAATATTTGAATATGCATTTTATCCAAGACATCTGAAGATTCCATATCAGGCACCTTAATCTTTGGCCGGCTGTATAGTCTGAAGGTATGCAGACCATCTCTGAGAGATGCAGTAAACTGCCACCCCCCCCCCTTTTTTTTTTAAATAATTTCCTTCTTTTCTGTGATTTTTTCTCCTTTTAATATGTAATCAGCTAACACCAACCCTAATTTAGCACTTAAGAACTGACAAAACTAACTTGTTAATGGTCTTATGGAGAAGCTTAGAACAATCCATCCTAATCAAGTTGCCTTATTATTATTACTTCAGAACCTTGTACCCACTGAATGCCAGGGTAGACTCCTGCACACAGAGTAAGTAGATTAATGTATTTTAGAGTGGTATTTTCAGTACCTTTAGTATGCTTAACAATGTATTTCATTTCTTGACTGTAGCCATCAATAGACAGTGATTTAGTTGTTTAACATTAAGAACAAAGTGCACCTACCTTGATTTTTCACTATCATCTCCGCTATCTACCTTCCAAGGAGCTACTGGACAGATGGAGGTCAACCTTAACACTCTCCTATCAACCTCCTTCCATGCCAAGCAAACCCTTCCTGAGATACAAAACAGGTTTCCAAGCATGCAACCCGAACTCTTTCACACAGATGGCCCGACTCTAGCAGCTGGACAAACCACTCACTCTCCACTCGTATGACAACCAGAGCACCTTTAAGGCCTGCGACCATTATCACCTTTAACTCAATCTGACGCAGTATTAACAAAGCTACTGCCTGTTACACCAGTCCCTTAGGTTCAGAAAAACATTCTTAATGCCTAGAGGTCCACCAAGACAAAAAAATTGCATGCCTCTTTGACAGGTTTAATCTCTCAGTAGGGAAAAAAGGTTTGCAAAATTTCTTGTCTTCACAGCAGTAATGAGATGGCTATAACAAAATCACAGCAAAAGCTACTTCATAAAACCTACACTCGATTCCTTATAAATGAGTACATGCAATTATTGCTATATCATAATCAGGTCAAGGATAGGAAAACAAATTACAGAGAACCAAGTATTAGTCTGCACCAGTCTGTCACAGATGCAGTGCCATAAACTGAATGGCTTTCCCATTAATACTCAAATTGCATTCCAGAAGACAGAAGTAATCTCATACTGGGAAACGTTACAGAAACTGCATGACAGAAATGAGAGGCTACGACAGATAGATTACCAACAATGTAATCTCTGTAGCGTGTTTGAAAAATCTCTTCATACCTTTTGATCATGTTTCTTAACCCCTGAAAATGTGTACATAGGGAGAAATGGGCTGCTCCTATGCCTCTGCAAAACTACGCAACTAATTCATCAGTCAAACTAAAACCCACATTTAAGACTAAAGACAATTCATTACGCAGCAGAGCAGGATATCAAATGGAGAAGGAAGACTGGCAATGTTCTACCACAGAAAAACCTCTGTGGTCAGGTGCAGTAGCCTGTTCCTTCTGCTATAACAATTCACATGCTTGTATACAAACTGCTGCCTGAGAAACACACACACACACACACACACACACACACACACACACACACACACACACACACACACACACACACACACAAAATGCTGAGAAAAGGAAATTAACTGTAAATATATGATAATAAAATCTTACACAGGGTAAGCCTTTAAAGATGTAATACATATGTAAAAAAATCTTGTCTGAAAAAAAAAAATTGAGAAAATTAAAGGCAATATGAGAAAATGTTAATTTTTCAGAAAGCAAAAAAAAGAAGAGCCTACAGACAGAACTACTACGCTTATAAGAAAAAACAAACTTCAGAAACAGTTAAAAATCAAGATATAACAAGGTAAGAAAGAGTAAACCGGAATTCATGGTCAACAGGTTACATCTGTTTCTGTTTTATGTACAAGAACTCAATTGTTTTTCTTCCCAAACTATGATTTTGCCAAGTTAAACAGTGAAGTACTGCATATTCCTTATAAACAGGATTCAATACAAACATCATAGTGGACAAAACAGTTTCAGCGTGCCTACTCTGCCATCTTCTGGACATTTTTTTAAAATGCATCTACACAGTCCTCCGGTCAAAATTAAATTAATATAAAAGAATTACCAATTCAGTGTGTCCAATGCTCTGTACTTACTTTCCTGAAGGTATTCACTCACTCAGTATATGGATTTACAACAATTTATGGGGTCACAGTTAGTAAAAGCATCAACAGGTATATGATTACTCTACTCAGCAGAAAGAAAGTGATGAAGAGTTCCAGGGATGCAGTCAGTATGTGGAACACATGCACAGAATGCTAATTTCATTGTAAAAATACTGCACTGCTAAATAACACATATGAAGTTAATATATAAATTACTTTTCTGCAATACTGATTTGGAAACGAAATAAAGAGCCAAGGACCAAAGTCGAATTCATTTTTATTTATTTAATGCAGAAATCCCAAACTGAAGGATGTCTGCCTGCTTGAAATGTTACAAATGATGATATAATGTGCAGCAGTAGCCAGAGTGTCCCCAGAGTCCTCCATTTCTACCCCCTGTCACTAGCACTCATATGTCAGGAAATCAATGAAGCAGACTGGATATTTACTTTATAAAAAAAAGAAGTTGTGTCTTACCATAACATTCCATCTGTGTTGTCGATCTTCACTAATCCTTAACTGTGGGCTCGGTTTCAAGCCTCAGAACGGACTCAGCTGTTATTCCAGCTTGTGCTTTCCAAAATAAGCTCTACCCACAATGCTCCTCACCAAATTACCTCCGATTGAGTTTGCAAACCAGAGTGACAGACAAGAAATAATAGATAAAAGACCATATCTGTGTCCCTATTATGAAGCTGGTCTTTGGGAATATTCTATCCACCAAGAGTACTAAAGGGAAGGAGAAGGAAGGGGGAATATCACAGATTAGTGAAGATCAACAACACAGATGGAACATTATGGTAAGGCATAACTTCTTTATCTGATGCTGTCAATCTTTACATAATCCTTGACTGTGGGACAGAGTCTCTAGCTACCTGAATCTTGGGAGGTCTCTTGGAAAAAAATATTCCTGAGCACCATCGAACCGAATCATGCACGTCCCCCAGAGACCTGGTCCAGTTTGTAATGAGTAATAAAGGTATGAGGAGAAACCCAAGTTGCTGCTGCAAAAATATCATCTAAAGAAGCTCTGGCATGAAACACTGCAGATGCTGCTATAGCGGTCACTGAATGTGCTTTTACAGGGGCCTTGGTGGGTGGAGTCCCTTTCGGTTGCAAACAAAGGTGATACAGTCCTTAAGCCATTTTGCCAGGGTAAAGTACAATTGTGTACACTTACCATAAATGTAGATGTTTTAGTGTATTCACTGTTGCAGTCATCACTTGTGGGTTATCCCTGCTGGGTAGCCCTCGGCCGGCCTGTATACCACAGTAAAGGATTCCCTCCTGCGTCAGTTGTTCTGGGACTATAGCTGACATCAGGTCATCAGGGTTATAAAGAGTGACAGCCAACACTATTACATCAGTCTTTCTTGCCCCCGATAGGAAGGAGCCCCTGAAAAGATATAGAGATAAGGCAAGAAGGGGTAGGTGGGCGGAAAATAGGACAGCAACAGCGAATACACTCAAACATCTACATTTATGGTAAGTGTAAACAACTGTACTATGTTCTTCGTGTTTCACTGTTGCAGTCATCACTTGTGGGAAGATTCCCAAAGCTGAGGAAGTGGGTGGGGGCATGCTGTACATGTTATGGGGATGACAGCATGCCCTGCAGGACTGCAGATGTAAATCCTGTGCTGGTTTTGGAGAATGTAGCCAGCTGGTAGTGCTTAGTGAAAGTGTGGATAGATGTCCGTGTAACAGCCTCCAGAATTTCCTTGGTAGGAACCCCTTCAGAAAGGCTGTGGAGGTAGAGGCTACTCTTGTGGAATGAGATCTGATAGATTTGGTAGGACTCTTTCCATGGATATTATAGCAGAAATGTTTGAAATGAGAAATCCGCATGGAATGGTCTGCTTTGTAATGGGTTTCTCCTCTGCCACAAAGGTCAATGAAACCAATAGCTGGTCAGACCTCCTGAGTGATTTAGTCCTGTCAAGGTAAAATCTCAGTAGTCTGTATACATCTGGGATATGCAGAATTCTTTCTCCTTTACTGGTAGGTTTTGGAAGAAAAGTAGGTAGCTGTATGGCCTGGTTGAGGGTTACACGAGAGACCACATTAGGCATAAAGGAGGGGTTGGTTCTTAGACAAACCCCATCTGCATGGAAGATGATGAAGGGCTCAGTGGCCATAAGAGCCTGGAGACAGAGACTGTTGCAGAAAAGAGGGATATTCCAGGATGCAAAAAAATCCCTTACCAGCCTCAGTAAGAAGCGGAGATCCCTCATAAAATCCTCCAACGCTAGCTATGAAAATAAAATTGCCAAAGATTCCAAAGTCAACCACAAGGCATTCTATAAATATGTCAAGACTCTAAATGGCAATGCTCAGATCTGCTCTGAGCTAGAACAGAATGGCATTAAATATACTGATTCCAAGGATATTGCTAATATCCTGGCAGATCAATTCAGTGCCAACTTCACCCCCCTCTCACCCCCTAAATGGCCCATCTGAATACAGGAAGACTGGTAAATTCCAATAATAATGGCCACACAGGTAAAAAACGCACTCTCCAAACATAAGAATGCAGCATCCATGGGACCAAATGACATCACAGGCTGTGTATTACATGAACTACAAAATGAACTGGCACCTCACCTAAGTGTCATGTTTAATCATAGCTTCACCTCAGGCTTCGTGCCCACTGAGTGGCACACAGCTACAGTTATCTCACTCCACAAAGGGGGGGAACCAACTTGGATCCCAGGAACTACTGCCCCATCAGTCTGACGAGCCTGATCTGCAAGGCCATGGAACGTATTATCATGGAACTTATAAACAAAGACATTAGCAACCTTCAGACACTGGACCCCACCCAGTTTGGGTTCTTGAAGGGCCGATCTTGTCTCCTGAACCTGACTGACTTCTTCGAATCAGTCTCCATAGCGGTGGACGAGGGTAAGGCAGTCCACACAGTCTATCTGGACCTCGCCAAGGCCTTTGACACCATTCCCCACTCTGGAATCATAGAAAGACTTACTAAGCTAGGCATTAATCCCTACGTCACTCAATAGGTTGCCAAGTGGCTTACTGACAGAACCCACACTGTAAAAGTAGCCAACTTCAAATCCAGCTACAGACAAGTGGAGTACCTCAGGGTTCAGGCCTGGGACCGCTCTTGTTTGGCATCTACTTCTCTGAAGTACAGGTCAACACTAAGAGACTCTGGCTAACAAACTTCGCAGATGACTGCAAACTGGGAGCCACTATTGAATCCCCAAATGACGTGGATACTCTACAAAAAGGCCTTACAGAAACAGATGCTTGGTGCCAGAGCCATGGGCTCAAGCTCAATGCCAAAAAAATGTATAGTTATCCCCTTTGGGGAAAAAACATGTATCCATGAATTACCACATAGGTGGCAGTACACTAAACACCAAAACTGTGATAAGAGACTTAGGGACACAGGTGGACAGTGGTCTCACCTTTGATAACCACATTGCCACAACAGTCAGGAAATCCTTCTATGTGGCACACCTCATCACTAAGGGCTTTTCATCCAGAAAAAGGGAGGTCTTTGTCCCACTGTACTCATCCCTCATTAGATCCATTATAGAATACAACGCCCCGTTTGGTATGTACCTCTCAAGACATCTGCAACAACTGGAAAGGCTGCAGAAATACCTCACTAAAAGAATCACAGGGCTAAAGCAGATGCCTTATGCTGACCCCCTTAAAAAACTCCAGCTATACTCTCTCGCATATCGTCTACTCAGTGGCGATCTCTGCTTAACATACAAGGCCATGTCAAACCCAGAGCTGTTGGACATGCTACACTTAAAAGAAATCCCAATCCCTCAGAGCCACATACTCCAGGGATCTAAACCTTGTCATCACAACAAACAAAACATGCTGGAGGGATAGATTCCTGACCCAGAGACTCCACAGACTTTGGAATAGACTGCCCATACATGTCAAGCAGAGCGCCTCTTCGGCTCTCTTCAAAAGGAACCTTGACGACTGGATGGGAGAAAGGAAATTCACCCTGGGGATCACGTCACTCACCCTGCTAGACAGGGGTCCAGGGAAGTAAATAGTGTGGGAAGAAAACAGCCAGGGAATTGTTTTGGCTAGGCTTGTATAGGCCCATAGGGCCGATAGCCTAGTACCAACCTATGAACCTACAAGCTCAGATGCCCTCCTAGTAGAGGTGATGGCTAGCAAGAACGCAGTTTTCCACGAAAGAAACTTGAGCCAGCATCCTCAAAAGGGGGTAAAGTAAACTTTTCCAGGACAAAGTTCAGATCCCAGGCTGTTGCAGGTGGTCTCCTATGTGGTGTGATGTGAGCCACACCTCTGAGGAACTGTTTCAAGAGGTGTTGAGAGAACAAGGGCTGCTCTGCCTGTACATAGACTGAGATGGCTGAAGCATGGACCTTGACAGAGGAGTAAGACAACCCCTTTTCTAGAGGTTCTGCCAGGTAGTCCAGAACCAGTGGTAGTGAGATATGGGTGCTGTATGCACCTCTGCTGTTGCACCAGCAAGTAAATCATTTCCATTTTGCAGACTATGATTTCCTGGTGCTGGGTCTACAGCCTCCTTAATAATGTCAAACACTTGTTTGCTAAGGGGTGATGTGTGATCCTTCTTTGCGGAATCAGCCATGCAGTTAACTTGAGTGTGGCAAGGCCTGGGTGCAGAAGCTTCCCTCTCTGATGTGTGAGAAGGTTTGTTGTGGGTGGTAGGAGGATGGGAGGGTGTATGCTCAGACTGAGAAGCAAGGGGTACCAGTGTTGCCTCGGGCAGTCTGGGTAGATTATGATAGTCCTTGGTCCTTCCTCTCTGATCTTGAGAAGCACTCTGGGTATCAGGGGCAGTGGGGGAAAGCATAAACAAACAGGCTGCCCCAGTGGAAGGAGAGGGCATCCATCCTCCAAGCTTCTGGATGAAACTGTCTTGAGCAGAATTTGGTCAGTTGCCGGTTCTGGTAGTTTGGAAAAGGTCGGTTTGGTTTCCCCAGATGTGACTGATTTTTAGGAAGGTTTCTGTGTGCAATTGTCACTTGTGGGGCCCAGAAGGTGTCTGCTTAATTGCTCTGCCAGGATCTTTTGTTTCCTTGGAAAGTATTGTGCTATCAGATGCAGTCCCAGATTTGAGGCTGACTGCCAGATTTTCATAGTACACAGGAGGTATGAATGCGTGCCCCCCTGTTAGCTGATGTACCACATGACAGTAGTGTTGTCTGTCTTTATCACAAGTACGCCTGGTGACAGGTATTCTTGGAAGGTTAATATTTCCCTGTGTACCCCTGGTGACAGGTGTCCTTGGAAGGTTAAGATTGCCCTGTGTACCGCTAGCATCTACTTCAGGTTGACATGGAAACCCTGAACCTCCTGTTCCCAAAAAGCCTGGGTTTGCAGGGTTCCTTTGTGGGTTCCCCAAGTCATGTCTGAGGCACCTGTGATTATGGTTTTGTCATGTGGGTGAAGGACAAAGGGTAGGCCCTTGGTCAGAGTGCAAGCCTCAGCCCACCATAAAAGCTCCTTCTTTAAGGAAGGAATCATCGGGAGCTGGTGTTCCAGTGACGGAGAGTGTTGGCACCAAAGGTTCCTTGGGTACCATTGCAATTTTCTCATGTGCAGTCTGGCAAGGGGTACCAGCAGGATGCAAGAGGCCATGTATCCCAGGGCTTGCAGGATTTTTCTGGCAGTGAGGTGGGTCTTGTGAGCCGGCTGGGTGAAGTAAGCATGTAGGAAGGCCTGCTTCTCTGGAGGGAGGAAGGCCATTTGTGTTTATGTGTTCAGAAGGGTGCCCAGGAAGTTTAACCTTCGTGGTGGCTGTAGTTGGGACTTTTCCAGGTTGATGGTGAATCTCAGTGAGGTTAGTAGGGTCTGCACAAAGGAGAGGTCCTGCAGGTGTCTTTCCTTGATTTCCGCCTGGATGATGCAGTCGCCGAGATTGAGATAAATGTGAATGCCCTTTTGTCCACAAAATGCAATGACTGGGGCCAGGCATTTGGTAAAATGCCTGGGAGCAGTGGTTAAGCCAAAGGGCAGAGCAGAGAAATGAAAGTGTTGGGACCCTGCTCTGAATCTTGGGTAACTCCTGCAGTACTGTCTGATAGGGATGGGCAGGTAGGCATCCTTCAGATCTAGGGTCACTAACCAAGCTGGAGGCAGCAGCATAGGTAGTATTTTTTTAGCATCTCTAATTTTGGAACAGGAGAGAGAGATTCAGGGAGAAGAGGTCTAGGATAGGGTGCCATGTGCCCTCTTTTCTAGGAACCAGGAACAGTCTTGAATAAAATCCTTTTCCTGCCTGTTCCTTTGGCACCAGTTCGACAGCACCCTGGGCATGAAGCTTTCTGATCTGATGAATATCTTCTGTCTTCTGATTTGCAGGGACATCTGGGCAACCTGACCTTTTTGGCTTTTCTTTAAAATAGAATCTGTACCTGCTGGTAATAATTTTCAGGATCCATAGGTCTGAATGGTGCCCTGCCAATTTTCTAGGAAGAGGGAAAGTTTTCCTCCTAGTTTGTTTGGTGACATGAAGGGCGGAGGGGAGAGAATCCTTGAGAGTCCTTGGAAAAGGGAGTGGGCTTAGAACTCCCTTACCTAGGGGCAGCAGTGGACCACTGCCTTGTTCTCCGTTGGCTGTGGGACTGGAGTCTAGGGGTTCTGTCTCCGCGTCCCTTCCTCTGGACTGGTTTTGTCTGTGAAGGAAAGGGCCACTGTTTAGTGCGGACGTTTCTGCTGAATCTGGGAGGTTGCACCTGTAAGAAGTCCTTGACAGTTTGCATGGACTTGGCTTAACAACTAGTCCTTATCCAGAGGCATCTAGCAGTTTGGATTTCACCTGGTCAGGTAAAGGTTGCTCTCTTAGCCATGCATATCTTCTGATCATGAAGTCTGTAACTGCAGCCTTGGTGGAAGCTTCCAAGGCATCACAGCCACAATGCAAGGAGTGTTTTGCTACCCGAGAGCTGGACTGTATTAGGTCAGTTAATTCTCTGGTAGTAGAATTGCCAGGAAAGGAAGTTGTTTTATTAGACTGAGAACATTTTGCTGGAATTTCAGCATATGGAATTGGCAATTCAAGGCTCTTACAGTTAAAGTGGCTGAGGTGTATATCTTTTTTTCCCTTTCTGTCTAAAGCTCGGTTTTCTTTGTAAGCTGTAATGGGATTCTTAGAAGAACTAGCCCTAGCTCCCTTAGGGCCTTGAGTAATGACTTCAGGGTCTGCAGTAGTGTTTTTAAAAAGATATTTATGGGTGTCTTGCACCCTGTAACATCTGTCTGGCTTCCTGGGTGCTTGGGTGAGAGTCTGGTGAAAGGACAGATTCTACAAAAACATCCTCTGCTACATCCACGACAGGAGGAATGGCCAGAGGTGTATGCTGAGGCAGGTCAAGGAAATCTCTCAGTCTCTTCTTAGACTGAGGGTAATCTTGAGCCTCCCATTGAAATTGTTCTGAGGGAGTTTAAGGTTTCCCCAAAAGAAAGACCCTTAGGGGGAGACAGATGGAATGGGATCATCAGCATCAGAGTCCTCAAATGCTGCAAAGGGTAGGTAGGTCTTCCATGTTTGACTACTCAAGAACAGATTCCACTGATTTCTGGTTGGAGAGGACCTCGGGGGAAGTGTCCCTTTTTCTTTTGGCTAGAGTGGGAAGATTGGGCTGGTTTCCCCTGATAAGAGTCATCAAGTCTTCTGCCATTTTGAGCAGTTGTTGCGACTGAGGTGCAGGCTGGCTGGTTGTACGTCAGTGGCTGGGTCCTTGGGGAGGAAACATATTGGGTGTAGTCTTAGGCTTGGGCCTGGATGGGTCGGTAGTCTTGTACAAGGTTAATTTAACCGGCAGCGCTGTCATCGAAGTGTCTCAGCAGAAGACAGTGCCTGTAAAGCAGCTCTGGACCAGACTGCATGAGAAAGAGTCGATACACCGGCAGGTGCTGATGGATCTGGCAGTGTACCAGACTCTGAATGGGTCTCGGTAGAGGCCTGCGACGGTTCCTCGACTGGTGTCAGGGGCTGCAAAGGTACCTCACTTTTTCCTACGCAAGTCATTAGTCAGCTGACTGACCAACGCCATTTCGCGGTGAGGAAAAAGACTTGCTAAAATGCCTAGCTACAATTTCCACTCGTCTTATGGTTCTAGCATTAAACAGGGCACAGAACCAACAACCAGGGATGTCATGGTCTAGGCCTAAACAAGTGACACAGAGAATGGAAGTCTCAGTGTGGGATCTGCTTTCTATAACTTTTCTGACATCGGTTAAAAGCAAGAAAAGGTTCCCCGGAGTACTTGGCTTTAGACGGTTTCCCTCACTCTGGCAATGGATGACCGATGCACTCGCAAACTTGCTTCTGCTTCGGGCTCCACGGCAAGAAAGAATGATGTAATGGCATCAGCTGTCACTCTTTATAGCCCTAACAACTTGACATCAGCTACAGTCACAGAACAGCAGACATAGGATGGAATTCTTTACTTTGGTATTCAGGCCAGCCTAGGGCTACCCAGCTGGGATAATCCACAAGTGATGACTGCATTAGTGAAACATGAAGAACATCCTTAGATACTGGACTGCCTAAACAGACTAAAGGAAAGGCAATAAATAGCTGGTCAGATTTTCTAATATCTTTTGTTCTGTGAAGGTAGAAATGTAGCTGTCTGTGTACATCTAGTAAGTGTAGACAGTATTCCCCTTTGTTAGAAAAGCTGGGAAAAGACTGGGAGATGTAGTCTGATTGATATTTGACTTGGAAACAACCCTTGGTAAAAAGGAAGGTTTTGTCCAGAGGGAGACCCTGTCCTTATGAAACATTAAGTAGGAGGGTTTGCAAGGGCAAGGCTTGTACTTCTGATATTCTCCTGGCAGAAGTGATAGCTATTAAAAATAAGGTTTTCCAGCACATGAATTTAAAGTCATAACTTGCTGAAGGTTTAAAAAGGGAGGAAATAAGAGACTGAAGTACCAAATTCAAATCCCATGATGCAGAGGATTCTTTATATAGAGGTCTGAGCATTAAGGTTCCTTTCAAAAAGGCTTTACAAAGTTTATGTGACATTAGTGATGATCCATTGAAGCCAATGTAGAAGTTGGACAGTGCAGCAAGATGCACCCGAATAGTAGAGGCTGATGAGCCTGTCTCAGAGTAAGGCTAAGTCTAAAACTTGGTCTGGGGATGCTAAATATGGGTCAAGATTACCGTCTAGCAACCACTTAATAAACTTTAGCCACTTGTTATGGTCAAATTTATAGTTGAAGGTTTGTGGTGGGCCAGAATGATGCATTGGACCGGGAAGGTGAGGGAGGGATTCCTAGCAATCATGGGAACTGGAGAAGCCACGCAGTGAGCTTGAGATGATTTAGATTTGGATGAAACAGTCCCTCCATTTGGGACAATAGGTCTGGAGCTGGGTCCAGTAACCAGGGTTTCCGAAGCAGATGAGATCATAAAAAGGGAAACCTGACCTGTCGAGGCCAGAATGAGGCAATGAGGATTATTCTGCTCTTTGATCTGTTGGCTTTCTTTAGAAACTGACATATTAGTGGAATCGGAGGAAAGGCGTACAATAGACCGGAGAGTCAATCATGAAGGACAGCATCTCTGGGTGACTCCCCTGGAGGGGGAATTGGGACAAAGTAACTACTGCACTTATTGTTCAGAGAGGAAGTGAACATGTAGCAGCAAGGCTGGCCCCAGTGACGGAATATCTTGTCCACCACCACTGGATTGAGAGACCACTCGAGTCATGAGGATGGTTCTGCTCAATTTGTCTGCAATCATGTTGGAGCTCCCTGGAATGTGAGTTGCCATTAGAAAGTGGTCGGAGGAAATCACCCATTACCAAACTCTGAGCACTTCCCAACAAAGAGGGCAAGATCTGGTTCCCCTTTGTTTGTTGACATAGCAGACAACTGACATATTTTCTGTTTGTACTGCCATCGTTCCCAGAGGGAGGAATCTTGAAATGCCTGCAATGCTAAGAGCACTGCCCTCATCTCTAGAACACTGATATGCAAGTTGGTCTCCAGCTGTGAACAAGCGCCTTTGACTATCTTTCCCAGATAATGCCCCCCCACACCTTGTCTGGGACACGTCCATGATCAATATGGCTTGGGGTTCAGGAGGGACAACGGGACAGCCCAAGAATATTTCACTGGAGTGAAGCCACCAACTTGGACCTTCCTTGCATTTATTAGTGATCAGAATCAGAAGGGACACAGGTTCATTCAACAGGGACAACTGGGAGGCCAGAAGCCATTGAAGAATTCACATGTGGTATCTGGCCAGGAAAACTGGAGCGATAGAGGCTGACACTGACCCTAGACCTTGTAGAATGAGTCTTGCTGTTACTTTCTTGCTTTGAATGATCTGGCTCAGTTGTGATCTGATCCTTTGGAGTCTTTCTAGGAGGAAGTGCTGTGAAGCCGGTGACTATGTCGAGCATAGCTCCAATGAACTCCAGCTAGTGCATAGCTCCAATAAACCCAGCTGTTGTGATGGTTCTAGATGGTATTTTTCATAATTTATAGTGATTCCCAAGGTGTAACAAAGATGAAGAAAGTAATCTCATGCCTTTACAAGCTGATGCCTGGCGGGAGGGGGTAAGGAGCCATTTGTCTAGATATTGAAACACTCAGAATCCTAGCAGTCTGAGATGCGCTGCCACCACTGCCATGCATTTGGTGAACACACTGGGGTCTGTAGTGAGACCAAAGAGCAGTGCCCTGAACTGATTTTATATGGTAATACACATCCTGAAGATCTATTCAGCACATCCAATCACCTTTTTCCAAGAAAGGAAGTACAGACTGAATCGAGACTATCTGGGATTTGGTTTGTTGAACTGATTTGTTCAACTGATTGACGTCCAAAATTAATCTCCAGTCCCATTTTCCTTGGCACTAAAAAGAATTTTGAGTAAATTCTGGATCCTCTCTGGTTTGGTGGGACTGCCTGGATGACTCTTGCCTAGCAGTTTTTGAATTTCTAAGACTGCTGCCTCCCTGTGACTAGGTGGAACATCCGAGATTCTTCTTGGTCTTTTTGGTTCCTCTGACAGGGGAATGTTGTAACCTCTGGTAATGATCCCTTGCACCCATATGTCCAATGTTATTACTAGCCAGGCAGACTGGTGCAGGGATAATGGTCTCCCGACTGCCTCCAGAGAAATGCAATCGGGCCTCTTTTCAGGACAGCTGGTAGGAGTTACCAGGGAAAGTCTCTCTGAAACCCTGATTCTTCAGGCTATATCTGCCTTTGGATGGAGTCTTCCAATATTACTCCCCCCTCTGCCCTGGGGGAAGTCATTGCCACACGAGTCCTGGAAAGGTCTTTGGGTCTTTTTGAACCATAGCCTACCACTTCTCTGGTTCCTAGAACAGGGCCGTTGAGGAGTGGAAAAGCATACACCAACAGCAGAAAGGGGTCTTCTCATCTTTCTCACATCTGGCTAGAGTCCGTTTAACTTTAGGGTCAAACAAGGATGACCCGTCAAACAGAGCATTGACGAAATATCACATAAGTGCATCCAGGCGTGTCTCTTGATGGCTACATTTGAACCCACTGCTCTCTTCTTCCCTTCTGCAGCATGAGCAATTAGCCTCATGGACAAGTTGGAGATAGATTCTAGGGTGGCGAGCTGAGAAGTCACTTTGTCTTGAACTCCATCAACTACTGCTCCTGAAAGAGTATCTGAAAGCGCTTTAATCAAATCTCCTTGAAGCCTGATAAAATGTGCCATATAGTTCAAGGACCTTGTCCTAGACTCTTTGTTAGGAGGATGGATAGTAGGACTTTCATCAGCAAGTTCCTTCTTGGTGGCTGCCGCAACCACCATGGCATCCACAGGAAAACTTTGGCCCAGTGTTGCTCATCTTTAGGTGCAGAGAGAAGGCGATCAGGTCTCTTGAGGATCAGCTCGATAAGAGTCAGGTATCTTCCAGGTCCACCCACCAATCAACTTAATAAGATAGTCAGCAGGGGAGAGATCCAATAGGTAGAGGGCTGGGCATGAAAATCCTCTTAAGTATACAGATTTCTCTGATGCAGGTTGAAGAGTAGTCCAGCCAAACCTCTGTTTAAGGATTTCTAGGATGTTCCCGAAGGAAACATCTTCAGGGGGTGACTTCAGGGAACCTTCTCCTTCATCGAAATAAGTAACTTCTGTGAAGGACTCTTCAAGGTAGTTCAAGTGTTTCTTCTTGCGCTTTTTCTTCAAAGGGACTTGGTGGTTTGCTCTGGACAGCTTTTTCAAAGATAACATAACCAGAGTGGTTTGGTCCTGAGACTTTTGTGCAATCCGTCCTAGGGTAGAGACTGGAGGAAGCTCAGGCCGAGGGGATGGATATGATGTTTGGTCCAACAGGGAAGATGGACTGTTTGCCCACAATGGAAAAGGTGTACTCCATAGCCTGGAAGGCAGGTCCCCCTGTAGAGGGATGGGAGCCCAGAACTGAAATAGACTCCTTCGGAATCATGGTCCTATCCCACAATGAGAAGGCCTCCCCTGATGTAAAAGCCAGTGTAGAGACAATGAAGGGCATGGAAGGCTCAAAGTATCGAAGTCGAATCCTCCCCCCTGGAACAGACAATGAAGCCTCAACTCCGGGAGGAATCCAGTTCAGAGCAACCAGAACTTGGAGTAACCATCGGTGATGGAGAATAACCTCTGACTGGCGCCGAAACAATCAAAGCAGGAAAGGTAAGCACCAGGGTCTCCAAAACTTCAGCTGGAGTCAAAGGAGGAATAGGCAGGGGTGTGGAAGAAGGCAAGGTTCCAGTACTAACAAGGCTAGGAAGTATGGAAAGAGGAAATCCCCTTGCCATCTGGAGCTGGTCCATCAATCTCATAATATCCAACGCTGATAAACTCTCGGTGGACAGACTAGAGGAGACCGATGGAGACCTTGGTGGCCATCTCTCCAAAAAGGGACTGGGAACATGGTTGCCAAATGGATCTACTGAGGGGGAGTAAGTTGGACTGGGTAAAATTATTATCTGAGGGTCCTTCAGTACCGAGTGGTCATTTACTGAAGGGAGTGTTGTCTGCACTCACAGCGGTACTGAGGATAATGAAGCTGAACAGCTTTGAGGAGTATCTTGGCCTACCAGTGTTGAGGAGGGTGTCAGCACCGTGGGGGATTCCACCATTGTAGGAGGCAGTTCCAAGGAACTTGTCGGAATCTAGCGACTCTGCTTTTTAGGTTTAGAATAGGATGAAGAGGAGGAGGAACTGGCTTCTGTCTTCGAACCAGATAGGGCCTCTTTGAAATCAGATTTATGAAGGCCTTTTAAGATCAATTTGTTTTTGTGATCTATCAGGGTTCTGGAACTAAACCCATGACAGATCGCACAGTCTTCTTGTAGATGGATCACACGGAGACAATAAACACAAAGGGTATGCCCATCTGAGTTAGACATCTTTCTGTCACAATTTTTGGCACCTCCTGAAGCCAGAGGTACCTTAAAGAGGATTTGTCGGCCATAATGTAAAACACCACGGCCTCCGTAAACAGACACACACACACATGTGCACTGTTGTACTATAATGAAACGGGAAAGATTTTTTATTTTTAGGTATATCAAAGAGAGGAAAAGGAAAAGATGGAGAAGGGAACTAAAAACAATGGTATGTTACCCAAAGGTAAAAGGGAAGAAAGGTACTTCAGTCTATCCAATGGTAAAGGGGAGAGAAAAACAGACTCACTCACATACCAAAAACTATTTAGATGAGGAGCGGGGTTGTAGAGATAGAAATTAAAGACAGGATGTGGAAAAAACTAACTTATAGTTTGAAGGAAATGCTAATGTAAGAGAGGTTGGATTTAACGGATCTGGCACTATGAAGCGGTAAAAGAGATCTGAGGTGATTTGGTGAGGAGCACTGTGGGTAGAGCTTAGCTCGAGTTTTGGAAGGCACGAGCTGGAATAATGGCCGAGTTAGCTCAGAGGCTTGGAACTGAGCCCACAGACAAGGATTATGTGAAGAGTGACAACATCAGATCAAGTGATATATGAACACACACTGGACATTTACCTTGCTAAACGAGTTGTTGCTGTTGATCCCTTTTTTCCCATTTTTATATGGGACTGAAGTATCAAATCAACAGTAGTCAAAGTGACCAAATTGCCCAGAGCCTCATTTATACCACTGAGAGCCTTGATATATTAAACACACTTAATGGCTTACACAGAACACCTACAACCACAGCCAGAATAAGACCATTCATTCAGATGCTATAAAGTGACAGCATTCTTGCTCCATCAAGGAGAGTTCTCTACCAGGTGAGCTAACAGTAAGAAAGTATCTGTTATGTCCATCATCAAAGGCCCTCCGTGATAAGCCATTTTATGAACACCTTTATTAAAATCCTCACATTTTTAAACAATTACATATGTAAACAAACATTAGCAGAAAAGAAACGCAAAAAATCAAGCCATAGTAACATTTTCATGCATTATCCAGGCTTTATTTTTAACAATTATCATTTATTGTAACATTACATAACATGCTCAGTTCTTGCCTTCCCTCAGATCTCACACCTCCTCCTCAGTAACATTATTCTGCTTGCATTGCACCTACAAGTTCCATTTATTTCTAAGTACTTTACTCCTTTTCTTTTCTAAAGACCTACCTCCAGTTTTTTTTTAAGTCAACTATCTTATTAATACTTTTATAAACACTTATGTGCAATCTGCATGTATGGTGCATGAGTACTAACCTCCTAGTAGCTGTCCAGTTGTACTCTTGAGTAAAACAAATGTTTCAATTATACATAGGCTATCAGCTTAACACATGGAGTTGTAATTAGTTTCATCACATCAAACACTATCACGACAGAATGTAGTTACAACTACTTACAAGTTTAATAAACCCCCCACTACTAAAAACAAAAAACAAGAAACGTGAGGAAAGAAGAAACGGGAGAACCTCTCTTTACCTAAATATTAACTCCTTATGTTGCCCTTTGACCATCTACGCTGTGCTTCCCTAATCTAAAATAAGTCCTACAACTCCACCCAACCATTCTATCATTCTACCTCCTGAACTTTCTGTCATAATTACCATTTTGCCTACCTGCAGTTTTTATTTGCTTTACAATTTTCAGTATTTCGAATATAGTTAGTTTAGATTTTGAATGCCATTTTCCAGTCATTGCTTTTTTTTGGCAGGCAATAACATTTAACTTAGTACAGCCTTATTATGTCTAGGCAATTCAGATAAAATATCTCAGATGAAAAGAACAGCTTCCTGAATTACAATTATTTTCTCCCTCAGTATCTGCCAGCTCATTACATTCCCCCCAAAATGCTCCCAGTTTCCGCTTTCTTTCCGTTCACAACTCCAGCACTGGCTGCCTACATAGGAAAAAAGTCTGATTGGGGTATCAAAAAACTATGCAAACACTTCTAAGCAAAAATTCTAAACTTTCTGGATTTGTCACATACGTGGGAGTCATACAGATGTCCTCCCATTATTCCTTTAGAAATTGTCTTTCCAGATTCTCTTCAAAGTCTTTTCTAACCTCCTATGACTTCTTCTTTTGGCTTTTCCCGGTTAGGGGTCGCCACAGCGGATCACCTGTCTGCTCATGATTGGCAGTGGAGTTTTACAGTGTCGAGTTGCCAGCCCGGCACCCAACCTTCCACAGAAGGCACACACACGCACGCACTCACGCCTAGGGCCAATTTAGAGTGTCCAATCCACCTACGGCATTGTCTTTGGGATGTGGGAGGAAACCGGAGAACCCGGAGGAAACCCACGCGACCACAGGGAGGATGTGCAGACTCTGCACAGAAGGCACCCCAGCCGAGAATCGAACAGGAGAACTTCTTGCTGTGAGGCGGCAATGCTAACCGCTGCACCACCGAGGCCGCCCTCTAACCTCCTATGACTAATTATTTTAATTAACATTCAATTACCAATTTTTACCGGCATCTTCTGTTCTAGACTCTATTAAAAGCTCCCTGGTACGAAAGGAAGTCTCTATCATGCAGTCCAATTTTCTGCTTGGCCTTTTTCCACCTTCTGTAGTTACTTGCTCTAAATATCTTTGTTTATCCATTACATTTTCTACAGTAAATTTCAGCCACCTCTTGACTATTTTCTATACCCCAACTTGCAGTCATCCTCCCATTATTCCTTTAGAAATTGTCTTTCTCGATTCTCTTCAAAGTCTTTTCTAACCTCCTATGACTAATTATTTTAATTAACATTCAATTACCAATTTTTACCAGCATCTTCTGTTCTAGACTCAATTAAAAGCTCCCTGGTAGAAAAGGAAGTCTCTATCATGCAGTCCAATTTTCTGCTTGGCCTTTTCCCACCCTCTGTAGTTACTTGCTCTAAATATCTTTGTTTATCATTATATTTTCTCCAGTAAATTTCAACCACCTCTTGACTATTTTCTATATCCCAACTTGCAGTCATCCCTTGTAGTAAAATCTCATTTCTGCGCCAACAATTCTACTCTCCACCTTATTTTTTGAACCCCAACCTTATTTCACCATCATTGCTTTTTGAGTTAATTTATAACTTTCTGCTTGTGCTAGATATGAGTTTTACCTGTGCAGCTCTAAAGTACCCTTTCAAATCAGTTAATTCTAAACCACCTTGTTCTATGGGGAGAATAAACTTATCCCACCCACATAGCCCTCCTAATAGAGGGGAACAGCCCTATCCCCCACCCAGATAAATGTCTTCAACTCTTTATTAATTATGGGCCACAACTTCTCTGGTTGATAAAAAAATATGACTGAGCTGTACATAAAACTAAAGGAACTAGAAATGTTTTCAATGCTTGCATCTTAATATCTATATCCATAATCAAGAGCTTCCAGATTCTCAGCTTTTGTCTAGTCTCTTGTTCAGTCTCTTCCAACATATCCCTAGCTATCATAACAGAATTATTTTTTAACCATACACTTAAATACTTAATCTTATTGTGTCCCCATAAATATGGGAACTGCTGAGCCAATTCATGTGTTGGTATACAGATCAACACTATAGCCTTTGCCAATCGCTTTCGCTGCATCAAGACCAACCAACAATAGCAACATTCTACTTCCCTCTCTGGATCTTTATTCCACTAATGTTGCCATTTGCCTCCCAGCCACAAAACTGATCCATATCAATCAATTTGGCAACACATTTGTCATTCTACTAACTAGTATAAACAAACATTTATAAATCACAGTTTAAAATTGAAATAGGTCTATACGAAGCTGGGTCTGAATGTTCTTTACACTTTTTGGATTATACAGCCTCCACAGCTTTTTTCAAGATGTCTGTAGCCCCCACAGGTCTTTATCACTTTCTTTCCTCCCAAATCCCAAAATTCCACATGAATAATGTCTATTCCTGGAGACTTAGCTGTTGATAGATTTTACATCACCATTTTTATCTCATCTCTTCATATCTTAGCTATTAATTGTTATGCCTTTCTCTAACTTTGGCATAATTAACTTTTCAATAAATCTTGCCATTTGTGCTTTAGTTTTCACATTCCTCTGTTTTGCACAAATTTTCATAAAATTTCCAAAATAACTACAATGTCTCTATAGAACCTCTGGTTATTTTTATTGTTACACGCTACCTACGTCTGGCAACAACCTTTGTAAACTTATGGTGCACAAGTCATTGTGCTAATATTCCCTTATTTCCCCTTAGCGCTCTGCAGTTTGCTCTTCTTGCTCTGTGAGATTCCATTTGCTCTGCAATATTTTAACCCTTTACCAACCACTCTGAATTCTTGCCACTTTTTTCACAAATCTTTCTCCTTATTATATCTTATTATAAATCATACATTTTTAAACTCCTTTTCTATTTTATCCCACTCAGTAGTGATTCCGTCTAAAGAAATGTTTGTCTTCCCTAACAACTCTCACAACATTTCCATACCTCTCACTTAAACTCCTAACAATGCAATTTTATATTAGTTTTCATTGGTGCATGATCTGAAATAGTTACGGAATGCAACTCAAAGCTTTCAATTAAATACACGTCTTACAGTTATTTTACCTTTTATTGTATTATTGCTAGAATTTTTATCTGCATTCTTACTACTATATTCACATTTGCTATAACAAATATTTTCATGTTTTCTCAAACATCTACTCTCTTTTATTATATTTTCCCAATCTCATGAGTATATACTAAGCTAATGACCACAAGGGCCTTTTTAAACCTACCCATGCATCCCAAACGTATCCAACAGGTTTGGTGCCCTAGAGGTTGTACAGGTTGATAGGTATATACAGACTAACAACTACAAGGGCCTTTTTAAGCCTAGCCATGCATCCCCCAGATAATCCTCACTACTGCAAACCAGGTTCCAGTCCATCCATAAGTAATATTCCCTGCTGAAAGTTTATTTCTCCCAAAATTCCCTTAAACCCCACAACAATAGTTTTATATAATTATACAAATATTTCAATATAACCCTCAACCCCTGCCGCTAACTCCTTACTACTACAAATGTATTAATCTGAAATTTTTTAACTGGTCATAAGACTGGTACAAGACTCTTTTCAACCTCATCCCAGGCCACAAGGCAATACGATTTGTAACAATGCATAAAACAGTCATAGTAATTCATAACATAAACATGACAGGTACAGTTAGCTAAATTCCTTTGCAAATCATAACATAACTGTGACAGGTACATTTTGGCAAACACATTTGTAAGGTACTCACAAGTTATAAAAATGTAGTACAAATGTAGTAGTTTACAAGAAAAGGAGACTACAAATTAAGCAGGTCATGAGAGAGAATAGTGGAGAGAATGTAAACAGTATAATGCAGAGGAGAAAGTTTTAAAGAAAATATAGACGATTTTAATATTCTACATATTTTAAGTGGTACAAATATCAATACTGCAAGTGACAGCTTAAGATATTTAATTTCTAAAAAAGGGTTGGTGTAAGAGTACAGCTGTTAGATCGGGGTCTATATTATAAGCACGAAAAGACTAAACCACAAAGGCTCACATGAGCGAAAATGCCAGAAAATGAAAGTGTGATTGTGGGGTCGTGTTACAGTGAGGAGTGAGATATTTGCCCTTTCCTCACTGTAGTGAGACGTCGGAGTTAGAATATATAGTTAGCAGGGGTGTAGGGGGCGCAGCCCCCCGCAATAGCAAGTTCGATTACTAGCATTTACGCTCATGTGAGCATTCGTGGTTTAGTCTTTTCGTGCTTATAATATAGACCCGTTAGATTGGCAATGAATAACACTAAACTAGTAAGATGGTAATACAGAAATATCCTTAATCATTGTCTTTGAAACAGTTGCATTTATACTTTTTCATAATATTGTTTTTCAACCGTTTTTTAAGTGATTAAGCTCTAGGACAGAGGTTATTTCAGATAAAAGGTTATTCCATTAGGCATTTTTCTTCTTCTATCATTACTGCTGCATAAACACAGTTGCAAGTATAGAAAACTTCTGGAAGAACCTCATGTTGGTCAGGAACGAATGCAGGAATGGTTAAGGAGAGGCAAATTCAAACCAAGAGCTTAAAGGTTAATATTGGCCACCCAAGATAGTGGCCTACATACACGCTGGTTTACCAAGTCCATTGAATGCGTGGGAGAAACAGACAAATGTAAGTTTTGTAAAACCGAATTGGAAACTGTCACACATCTTGTTGCTGGTCGTCACATACTAATGGCAGAAGGACTGTATACTGAAAGGATAATAATGTGGCAAGACTGTTGCACTGGGGATTGTGCAAACATTATGGTGATGAAGTGAGTGAAAAACACTGGAAACATGAGCCACAAACCATCATAGAAAATGATGAAGTTTATATCGCATGGGATCACCCATTACCAACAGTTCAAAAGATAGATGCTAGAAAACAGGATATAGTGGTCCATGAAAAGAAGACAAAAGTAGCACTGATTATTGAAATCACAACATGCAGTGACTACAGTGTGTTGCATACAGACACACACACACAGTCATGAAATATATGGATCTGCATGCAGAAATGACAGTAATGTGGAAGAAAGATACCCAGACAGTTCCAATAGTAGTAGGAGCAATGTGTCTTATAAAAAAAAAATAATCTACAATCATATTTAGATATGTTATCAATCCATGTAACCCTGTATGAATTGCAGAAGGAGTCATTACAGGGCACATTGTGGGTGCTGCGAAGAGCACTTTTGGCTGACATCAAAGACTGAAACAATACTAATTTCATGAACTTTAATAGTACTTTGACTTAAGAATGGGGTGCATTCCTGTCATGGTATTGGAAACCCAAACGATTTGGAGAAATTAAAAAGAAAGAAATCATGTAGTAAAAAGCATTATTACTCCCTCTTTCCTTTGTCCCTAATATTCTGCTGAATTGCCCATTCTGAAATCCTTTCTCTGTCAGATTCACAAACCATACTTGTTTCTATTCAAATGAGTCTCCTGCTTCTACTTGTACCCTACATTTCTTAGGACAATTCACTACTGCTTTCTGTCTATACCTGTAAGGCCATTTACATTCCATAATAGGGACACAGTGACCATTATGATTTAAACCCATTACTCCCATCTATTATCCACGACAGTTCTTTTGAGTGTATATTTCCAACTCTTAGCTTACATAAACAGACTAATGCAGGCTGACATTTAATGCAGTTACTTCTTCTCGTCTCCATATGAATCTATATCACAATTTCAATATTTCTTGCTTTAATTAAAGCACTTAAAAATAAATAAAATACACAGATTTTCAGCACCCCAACACCTTTTAACCACATGAACCCATTTACATTTTCAAAAAACGTTTCCCCTTACAGAGAGGAGCAGATGCCCCAAATTGACTAATGTACCAACAAGCATTACTTATTCTTAAATTAGGGTTACTTATGCTGAAGTGTGTGCTAAATCATGTGTTCCCACTTAGACAAAACTGCTATCTGATCTTATCTATATTCTCCTCGCAGAAGTGAAAAACAGCTTGCATGCTTTAATTAAACAAACGTTTAGCCCTAACAGTGCACTGTCTACTGTACCACTAAATAAATAAATAAAATTGTTCACTGTTACATTAAATGTATTAAAGTACTACAGCTAATGATGAGGCAACTATTTGTACTGCAACCTTTCTCCCTCCCATACCGTTTACACTACATCCTTAAATACTCAGACCGTTCCCCAAAAGTTCCCATTATTCTATAATTCATCTTTTTCATATCCCAAATAAACCCTCACTACTTCCTATCTTGACTATAATCCTCATACTCTGTTCCTTTCAAATTAGTCTGTTTCTTACATTTCAGAAAAATAAGAGAAGATAACAGGACAACTTAACTCTCTTTCTTTATAGAAAAAAAAACCCTTCCTTCCTACTTACCTTCCATCAGCTTTCAGATTACATCACCACTAAACCTATAGCCGAGAAACTTCTCAGTTTCTTTTTGAGTCTTAATTCCCTAATACCTGCCATCAATAAAATATACATCCCTTTACTTAATCATGCTACTCCCTGCTGAATGGCACACTGCTACAGTCATCCCTTTCCACAAAGGAGGAGCGACTACAGACCCTGGAAACTATCGCCCCATTAGCCTGACGAGTCTGATATGCAAAGCTATGGAACGCATCATCATGGACCTAATAAACAAGGATATAGGGAATCTCCAAATTCTGGATCCCACACAGTTTGGTTTTGTGAGGGGTAGATCATGCCTGCTCAACTTGGTCAACTTCTTCAAGTCAGTCACCAGAGCTGTGGATAAAGGCAAGGTGGTTCATACAGCCTACCTTGACCTGGCCAAGGCCTTTGATACCATTCCCCACTCAGGAATCACAGAAAAACTCATTAAACTAGGCATCAACCCCTATATCACTAGGTGGGTTGCAAACTGGCTCACAGATAGAAACCACAGTGTGAAAGTAGCGGACTCCAAGTCAGACTGCCGACTAGTGATGAGTGGACTCCCACAGGGTTCAGTCCTGGGTCCTCTCCTCTTTGGTATCTACTTCTCTGACATCAAGGCCAACGCAAAGGGACCCTGGCTGACAAAGTTCACAGACGATTGCAAGTTGGGAGCTATTATTAACTCCCCAAGTGATGTAGACATCCTAAAGAATGGCCTCACTGAGACCAACGTCTGGTGTCAGAACCATGGCCTTAAGCTCAATGCCAAAAAAATGCGTCGTCATCCCCTTTGGGAAAAACACAATTCTCATGAATTACCACATTGATAGTAGTCCACTGAACATAGAAGGCATTATAAGACATCTGGGAACACAGGTTGACAGCAACCTCTCTTTTGATCACCACATGTGCCACATAGAAGGACTTTCTGACCACAGTGGCAATCTCATTACTAAGGGTTTTGCATCCAGGAAGAAAGAGGTCATTGTCTCCCTCTACTCTTCCCTCATTAGGCCAGTCATAGAGTACAATGCCCCATTTGGCATGTACCTCGCTAGACACCTAACAACTGGAGAAGGTCGCAAAAGTACCTCACAAAGAGGATCCTAGGCCTTAAACACTTGTCCTAGATGGACAGACTCAAAAAACTCCAACTATTCTGTCTCATATCGCCTACTTAGAGGCTATCTCTGCTTGACTTACAAAGCCATGTCTGACCCACCTCTGTTTGAAATGCTACATCTAAAGAAATCCCAATCCCTCCACACCACATGCTCCAGAGATCTCAACCTCATTGCCACAACCAACAGAGCATACTGGAGGGACAGGTTCATAACCCAGAGACTGCCCATACATGTCAAGCAGAGCACCTCGCTGATCCTCTTCAAGAGAAATCTTGATGAGTGGATGGGAAATAGAAAATTCACCCTGGGGATAACTCCAATGGCTCTACTTGACAGAGACACTGGGAACTAAAGTCGGGTGGCACGATGCCAGGAAAATCGTATGGATTGGCTTTGTAAAGGCCCCAGGGCCTTTAGCCTAGTACACACCTATAAACCCATTTATATAGAACTGCATGTTATGTACTGAGCTAAGACGTATCCACAGTGTAACCTGCTGTAACATAGAAGATTAACCTGCAAAACTTAAGAATAGTTGAGGTTAAGTTACTTTATAGCTGGGCCATAAACAAAATATGTTATCTTTCCGTTTCAGTTCAGTAGCAAACACAATGTCTAGAGCTAGAAGTATTTTGTATTGTATTGGCGAGAAATAATCACTAGGTTTCAAACGTAAAAGCGTTTTATTGTTTTACGACTTCCAAGATCTGCAAAGATCTGACAGATATGTATTTTTCACACAGAGGTGTTAAATTCTGTTAAGTCTCTGTCTAGCCTGGGAACTGAAGTCAGGTGACAAACATCATCCAAGCTGGCCCAGCAGTAATGTTTGATATTAATTTGGGAACTCTCTCAGAAAGCCTGTGCATTTTGTATTTTGTCTTGGACCAAAGCAAGAACATCCACTCTTCATCACCATCTGCACTTGCCTTGCTAATAGTAAGCAACTAGTTCGGAATATAGTAAAGATTAGTTTAGATGTTTTCTGTATTTGAGACTGTTCTGCAATGTTGTTTTAAAATATTTCCTGTGATTTTGAACTCTGAAGTAACTGTAAAGTTCTTCTTTTGGCTTTTCCCGGTTAGGGGTCGCCACAGCGGAACTCCGGTCCGCTAATGATTGGCAGAAGATTTTTTTTTACAGGTGCCGAGGTGCTAGCTCGACGCCCGACCTTCAATGAAGGCACGCCCATTTTATGCATGTCTTTCGAACACCACTCGACTGCGGGGAGGACATGCAGACTCCACACAGAAGGCGCTCCAGCCGAGAATCGAACGGGAGAACCTCTTGCTGTGAGGCAACAACGCTACCACTGCAGCACCGTGGCTTTTTCTGAAGTAACTATAAAGTAAATTACTAATTAAATAATTAAATCATTAGTAAATTAATTAAGTTACTGTGAAGTTAGTTTTGTTTTCTGAATATTGTCGTGTTCTTTTATTATTTATTATTAAATATATTTAAACCTATCTTTGTGGCTGATATTTGAGAGACATATTTAAGCTCTTAGCGTACATGCATATATATTTGGTGACACTGTACAGGCCACTTCTAACAGCCTAGCGCTTGGTCAGACTACCATTTGGATAACAGTAACATTACACAGTAGGATTGGACACCCTTTGTAAGGGCCTTACAGCAGCTGATAAGAGTGGTTGGTGGCAGTGATAACTACCTTAGAGTCTGGGCAAAAGGGGGCATAGCTAGTAAGCCTGAGTCAGCCTTTCCCAGGTGTGTGTGCTTGTATATAAATCAAATCTCAAAGTGTGTGTGTGTGTCAGCTACTTGGGCAGGCATACAAAGCACTGGTTGGACAGAGAGGGTGCTGGAGATTTTGGCTTGACCATTCAGCTGAAATCTCAATCCTATAGCTGTGCCAATGGGGAGTCTGATTGGGGATCTGGAGAAAGAGGGAGAAACCAGCCCAAGACTGACTGTGGTCTGTGTGCTCTTAAGGGAAATTGTACTTTACTGTCTGTGTACTTGTAATCCTCCCAGTGTGTATGTCCCCTAGCTGTTGCCAGTGGTGAGAATTAAGGCTCCTTGATAACTGGGCCATTGTAGGGGCATCACAACTATTACTACTGAAATACATAGTACATATTTAAGACCATCTCCATCATAGGAGCCCACACATCATCTGACCTCTGCTACAAGTAGACCACTGTGATAACTTAACATTTACATTCCTGAGACTCCATATAAGAAGGGGCACACTGAGGTTACTGGGTTAGGCAGAGTCTAGAGAGAGATGTCAGAGATACAAACTACAAGTAGTGGATAAAATGAGCCTGACAGCAAGAATTCATAGAAATGTCTCAAGAGAAAAGTGTCAGTAAATACAAATAAAAAGAGCGTCATTTTATTTGACTGATAAAATGTGCTCCTAGAATTCCTCCAGTTCTGAATATCATGGGTTCAGAACTATACAAGCAAAGTATGTAAAGATAGTGATCTCTTGTGGTTCACGTGTGGCTGCATTCTTTGTAAACTGGTTGAATGCATACAAGCAAACATTAACTACAAGAATATAACCAGCAGTCTGGTGTAAAAAATTAACAATCTTTCTAAGTCACAGCTAACTGCCTCGGAAAATATAATACAATACCTGCAATTCGACTTTCATAAGCAACTCCTACAGCACAAAAGTTATTGTTTGGCACAGCAGCAATTTCTCCAGCACATCTAGTACCATGATGGTTATCATTTTCTTCATCTGGATGAGGCATAGGGTCTGGATCATTCGAATTCAAGTCATAACTGCCTTCAGGACTCTGAAATACAATTAGATGGTTTTCCAATTTATAGTAACACAAATGAACAAAAATATGTAAGACACTAAACTTTATATAAAAATGAAAAATGTGAATATTATAGAAAAAAAATGGAAATTAAACACCATAATCCTAAAAAGTTTATAACCAGCTAAACCACTCACTGGCTACCATGTTGTGACACTGCAGATAACTCAATTGAATGAGTCAAGTCTTTTTCAGGTTAGTGGAGGTTTTGTACGAACACTTTATAGGAAAACACTTTTTGTAATTATATTGAAATGAAAAGTTGAAATTACAATCTAGGCATGCTTCCTCCTATGTCTACTCAGGGTAGAAATTACCTACGTAGACGCTAATGAGCAAATATCCCAAATCTTCTGGACTTCATAGCACACGTAAGGGCCTTACAAATTATTTTTTTTTCTTTTGCAATTTGTCATTCTAATCTTCTTCTTTAACCTTTTTTAAATCGCATCTGATGGACTCGTATTTCAGTATTTTGTGCACTTTATGAATTAACCCTTTCTTAACAACTTGTTTGGTCCTTGGTTCTGCTAGAAACCTTACCAGAGTTGGTCTTTCATTTAATATTCACTTCTCTCATTCTCATTCCTACATTCTACCAAGAATTCCTGATACAGATGATAGTATCTCACCTGCAGGCCAAACACCTGCTTGGCTTCATCCTACTGTATCACTTTTCCATTCCAACATTTTGCTAACAATAAAGTGGTTAATTTCCTCCAGTTACTTCCTGCCATCTCTTGCTCATTTTCTGGCACCTTTAGTTGTATGTATTTCTAGTGGCAAAATCTCATTTCTCCACTCTCTCACTGGTTTAATCTTTATAAATATGTCAGTTTATAAATACAATGGCCCAGACAATTTATTCTTAAGTGACATTAACAGCTTGCTTCCAAAATCCTAACTTCTCTCCATTCATTGTACTTGTTCCTTTCTGCTCTACACCATGCTGCTTGAATTATCTATACAAATATATAAGTATTTATTGTGCAACTTTAAAGTATCCCTTCAGATCAGGTCTGACCTTACTCTTGCCCTCTTCCCCTTCCCAAAGGAATTTCCTCAACTTTTTATTAATTTTTGTCCACAACTTTTCCTCTAGCTAGCAGAAGCATGCCTGGCCTATATATATAGGTCCAAAAAAACTAAAAGCACTTTCCCTGCTTAAATCTTACTATCCATGTCTATGGCCATTACTTGCTGATCGCTTATTTTTTTTTCAAACAATCTTCTGCTTGGTCTCCTCCCATGAGTACATCGTTGATTATTGAACACAGACTCTCCTAAAACCCATAACACTGAAGACATTTAACTGACAGCAGCTCAAACTGAAAATAAAAGTAACAGAAAACAGTAGAAAAAGCATTTGTGTGTGTGTGGGGAGTGGGGGGGGGGGGTAGCACCACTGCACCATCAATCAATGTGAGAGGCTGCATAACCTATAAATACGCACATTCCATTTCAGAGACTACACACCAGGAGAGAAGAGGCAAAAAAAAAAAACCTCAGTTCCACTGTCAGGTGATACTGCAGTATAAGCTCTTACATGCACTCACCCATTGGTTCATAGGTTGGTACTAGGCTAGCGGCCCTAGGGCCTATACAAGCCTAGCCATAACAATTCTCTGGCTATTTCTTCCCGCAATATTTACTTCCCTGGACCCCTGTCTAGCAGGGTGACTGATGTGATCCCCGGGGTAAATTTCTTATCTCTCATCCAGTCGTCAAGGTTCCTTTTGAAGAGGGCCAAGGAGGTGCTCTGCTTGACATGTATGGGCAGTCTATTCCAGAGTATGGGGAGTTTTTTGGTCAGGAACCTATCCCTCCAGCATGTTTTGTTCATTGTGATGACAAGGTTTAGGTCCCTGGAGCATGTGGCTCTGATGGATTGGGATTTCTTTAAGTGTAGCATGTCCAACAGCTCTGGGTTTGACATGGCCTTGTATGTTAAGCAGAGATCGCCTCTGAGTAGACAATATGTGACAGAGTACAGCTGGAGTTATTTTTAGTAAGTCAGCATAGGGCATCTGCTTTACGCCTGTGATTCTTTTAATGAGGTGTTTCTGCGGCCTTTCCAGTTGTTGCAGATGTCTTGTGAGGTACATACCAAATGCAGCGTTGTACTCTATGATGGGTCTAATGAGGGATGAGTACAGTAGGACAATGACCTCCTTTTTTCTGGATGAAAAGCCCTTAGTGATGAGGTGTGCCACATAGAAGGATTTCCTGTTGTGGCGATGTGGTTATTGAAGGCGAGACCACTGTCCACCTGTGTTCCCAAGTCACTGTCACACTTTCGGTGTTTAGTGTACTGCCACCTATGTAGTAATAAACGGGTACATGGTTTTTCGCAAAGGGGATAACTATACACTTCTTGGCACTGAGCTTGAGCCCATGGCTCTGCCACCAAGCATCTGTTTCTGTAAGGCCATTTTGCAGAATATCCACATCATTTGGGGATTTAATAAAGGCTCCCAGTTTGCAGTCATCTGCGAACTTTGTTAGTCAGAGTCCTTAGTGTTGGGCCTGTACTTCAGAGAAGTAGATGCCAAACAAGAGCAGTCCCAGGACTGAACCCTGAGGTACTCCACTTGTCACCTGCCTGGAGCTGGATTTGGAATTGGCTACTTTTACAGTTGTCAGTAAGCCAGCTGGCAACCCATCGAGTGACGTAGGGATTTATGCCCAGCTTAGTAAGTTTATCTACGATTCCAAAGTGGGAGATGGTGTTGAAGGCCGTGGCGAGGTCCAGATAGGCTGTGTGGACTGCCTTACCCTCATCCACGGCACTGGAGACTGACTCTAAGTCAATCAGGTTCAGGAGACACGATCGGCCCTTCATGAACCAAAACTGGGTGGGGTCCAGTGTTTGAAGGTTGCCAGTGTAATAGTATTACTAAATTAGAAAACACACACACACACACACACACACACACACACACACACACACACACACACACACACAGAAAATCTGAAACACCAACAGTTTCTTTCACATACACGCACACTTGCCAAAATTACACTCACAAACACAGCAAACACCACACATTTAAAGCATTCTCCAATCAGACAGCCTTTGAAACTGGAATCATTAAAAAACATAAGTCCTGTTTCAACAAACGAATACACTGCCAATTAGTATGCACCCTTCCCACATGGCTTACCTGCAACAAGAGAATCATTTTTAATCCATACATCTAAATACTTCATGGGTAGCGGTGGTGTAGTGGTTATCGTTGTTGTCTCACAGCAAGAGGTTTTCCGGTTTATTGGCTGGAGCGCCTTCTGTGTGGAGTCTGCATGTCCTCCCCATGGTTGAGTGACGTTAAAGACATACAGGTAGGTGTGTGTGTGAATGGGTGTGCCTGCTTTGAAGGTTAGGCTGGCAACTTGGCACCGTAAAAAAATCCACTGTCAATCATTAGCCGACTGGAGTTTTGCTGTGGCAACCCCTAACCGGGAACAGCCGAAAGACATTAGTATTGACATCTAAATACTTCATCTTTTAATACCACCCATAAATATGGGTACTGTTAAACCAAGTCATCTGTAAACATATAATTTTAAATTATAGCCTTTATTTTATGTTAATTTATTTTATATCTCTAAAAACATCTCATAGAACACTAATGTCATACTCAGAATTGTTACATACAAGATAACATCAGACACAAACAAAGCTACCTTTTTACTTTACCTATCCTTTTTGTTGCAGGCTCTAAATGCATTGTGGTTAGGAGAGGGAAAGAGAACATCTCCCTGCCTGGTCCCCCTATTCAGACTCACCAGGTCAAAAAGAACTTCTCTCACCATTACTTCTGCCTCTGATCAATCACATTCTCCTTATTAACTCTATTACACTACTTAGAAACACAAACATTACCCTGCTCATGAATTCACACCAAACCCTATCAAACACTCTGCATTTAAACTAACCAAAAATAATACTTTTCAATATTCTAATCCCCCTTGAATCATTGTTCTTTCAAAATCATCAAATATTTGTCTGATTTCAACAATACCACATTGTTACCAATAAGGAGAGGGTCTCCAACAAAATGGAATGTGGTAAATTCAATTTGAATTTCTGTGTGATGCATTCAACAGATACTAAATTGATTAAAAGTATATTGGATCGAAACTGGCATATTATGGGTACGGACAATCAAATAAGAGAGATAGTAGGAGATAAACCCAGATTTATATATAAAAATAAGAAATCTCTTAAACAAATGCTCTGCTATATAGATAAGCATGTTGACAGACCTATGCTTAATCTAGGGACAAGAAGATGTAATGCCTGTTCCCTTCTGTCAGTTTATTGAAATTAATAATATCTTTGCCCATCCTTTGACACGTAGATTGTATAAATTTAAGGTGATCGCGAACTGAGAGTAGAAACGTGATAGATTTAGCTTCCTATATATGCTGTAATGCATTCTATGTTGGCAAGACCAACAGGCGTTTAAGAGAAAGGATCCAAGATCATTATTATTGTTTTAGAAAAAGACAGGAAACACATAGTTATAGTTAAGCACATGATACAAAAGGAGATAGACATTATTTTAATTTCTTAGTCATCAATACAATAACAGAGACAATTAGGGCTGGAGATATAATTAATAATACAGAACAAAAAGAACTATGGTGTATCATGTCACTAGCTGCTCATGAACCACCAGGACTCAAATTATTATGTGTCCTTAAAACCTGTTCTTAAGGGTAGAAAAGATAAGGAAGAAAATCAGTCGATGTGAATTTCTTATTTTTAAATTATCCTACTTTATGATAGATATACTTGTTTTTTTATTATTAGATATGCTTATACAGATGTTTAGCTTTGGATATGACAGGTTTAACTGTTGGCTAGAAAAATAAGTTATGTCTAACCATAATGTTCCATCTGAGTTGTTGATCTTCTTCCATTCATCACTGAAGGGTACGGTTCTGAACCCTCGGAATAGAGTCGGCCAAATACCAAGCTAGCGTACACCAAACTCTCGAGCCACGCTACTACCCACAATGCCCTTCATCCCATACCTCAGATCGAGTTTACAGAACATATAGTAGAAACATATTAGAAACAAAAATAAAGGCAGAGTTCATCTCTGCGCAAACACCCTAACACACCGAAATGACCTGAAGATCCGCCAGGAACCTTTGCCAGGGGAAGTTGGGAGGGTGTGATGAATGGAAGAAGATCAACAACTCAGATGGAACATTACGGTAAGACATGACTTCTTTATCTGAAGTTGTTAATCTTCTTCCATTTCTCACTGATGGGACAGAGTCCCTAGCTACTACAGAATCTCGGTGGCCCTCATGGAAAAACATTATGGAGAACCACAGAGCCAAAGGCAGCTCTTCCCCTGGAGATCAGATCCAATTTGTAATGCTTGATAAAGGGTATGGGGTTTAGCCCAAGTGGCAGCTGCACAAATGTCATCCATGGAAGCCCTAGCATGAAATGAACAAAAGCGGCCACAGCTCTCGTGGAATGAGGTTTAATGCGGCCAGGAGCCGATTCCTCCTCCAGAGAATAAACAAAGGAGATGCAATCCCTAAGCCATTTAGGCATGGTAACCTGAAACACTGTCAATCCCATTCTAGAGCCCGCAAAGGCAACAAAAAGCTGATCTGACTTACGAAATGATTTTGCCCTGTCCAAATAGAAATGTAATTGTCTGTGGACATCCAAGGAATGGAGACAGTATTCCCCTTTTTTAGTATAATTAGGGAAAAATACGGACAACTCAATGGACTGATTAATAGAGAATTCCGAAACCACCTTGGGTAAGAAAGTGGGATTGGTGTGAAGTGATACTCTGTCCTTATGGAAAATCAAATAAGGACTCTTAATACATAATGCTTGCAGCTGTGATAGACATCTGGCTGAAGTAACCACCACCAGAAACAAGGTCTTCCAGGACAAAAATTTCACATCACAGGTTGCAGCCAGCTGGAAGGGAGGTAGAGCCAAAGCTTGAAGCACCCTAGACAGATTCCATGATTCCACAGGTTGCCTAATGGGAGGTCTAGAATTAAAAATCCCCTTCAAGAAGGCCTTACACAGATGAGAAGATACAATAGGAATTCCGTCTGAACCATCATGGAAATTGGAGATGGCAACTACATGCACTCAAATCGTGGATGCAGAAGCCCCAGTAAGGAAAAGCTCAGTCAGGTATTGAAGAAAGTACAGTTTTGTACCTACCATAAATGTAGATGTTCGAGTGTATACCCTGCTGCAGTCATCACACTTGGGTTATCCTGTAGTCAGGCGGCCCCGCAGTCGGCCTGAATTCCAAAGTCTTGGTCCGGCTTTGGTTGCTGTAACTTCTTCCCTGACGTCAGTGCGCCAGGGGTATAACAAGAGGCATCCAACGCCATTTTCTTCAGTTTTTCTTGCCCCAGATGTCAGGTGCCCCCCCCCCCCAAAGGTGTTCAGTAGATAGTACCAATAATAAAAGTTTAGCACAAACAAAACATCCCTCCAGCTATAAGCAAATACACCACAAAGGTTGTATCAGAATGTAAGGTATTGAAAGGTTTTAGTTAGGTCAGAGGGGATGGAGGGAGGGTAACCTGGACTGCAGCAGGGTATACACTCGAACATCTACATTTATGGTAGGTACAAAAGTGTACTATATTCATCGTGTTACCCTGCCGCAGTCATCACACTTGGGTAGAATCCCAAAGCTAAGGATGGGAGGTGGAGTCAAACAGGGTTAGAGGAGGCTAGAAGGCCCTGCAAAATTGCAGTGGTGAAGCCAGCTCTAGTCTTAGAGTAAAGTGGTAAGTGATAGTGCTTGGTGAAGGTGTGTACTGAACTCAAAGTTGCAGCTTCCAGAATATCCTTGGTTGGCACCCCCCCCTGAGGAAGGCTGTAGATGTAGCTGCTGCCCTGGTGGAATGGGAACTTATGCTAGCAGGAACTGGTTTTCCATGATGGGTGTAGCAAAAACACATGCAATGTCCTATCCATTTTGAAATGGTCAGTTTTGAGATAGGCTTTCCTTGTGATGCTGTAGCATAGGATACAAAAAGTTGGTCAGATTTTCTGAAAACTTTAGTTTTATCCAAGTAGTAACGTAGTTGCCTGTGAACATCCAAGGAATGTAGAAGTCTTTCTCCTTTGTTCTGTGGATTTGGAAAGAAGGTGGGTAAATGGATGGTTTGATTTAGAGCCACACTGGATACCACCTTTGGCATAAAGGAGGGGTTACTTCGTACAGAAACTCTGTCTTGATGAAAAATCAGGAAAGGCTCTACTGCCATTAGTGCCTGTAGCTCTGAGACTCTTCTGGCTGAAGTAACTGCTAGCAGCAGGGCAGTCTTCCATGACATAAACTTTAAGTCAGCTGAGAAAGCTGGCTCAAAAGGTGGCAGCGTAAGTTTTTCCAGAACAAAATTGAAGTCCCAAGTTGGTGTTGGCGCTCTCCTGGGAGGCCTAATGTTTTTGGCCCCTCTGAGATACTGCCTTAGAAGTGGATGTGAAAATAAGGGAGGATCCATGCTGTAGTGAGCTGAAATAGCTGAGGCGTGGATTTTAATAAATGAAAAAGAAAGTCCTTTGTGTAACATCTCAGTTAAATGTTGTAGAATCTGAGGCATGTCCGGCTGAAGGGTATTTTGGCCTTTAGCTTGGTTCCAGGCGCAAAATCTTTTCCATTTGTCTGAATAGGCTTTCCTGGTGCTGGGCCTCCTGGCCTCCAGAATGACATCCATAACAGCTTGTGAAAGAGGAACTGGCTGGTTGCTTAGGTGATTTGCCATGCAGCCAAATTTAAGGTTTTGAGCTGGCTGTGTAGAATCTGACTGCCTTGCTGTGTGAGTAGATGATGAATTTGTGGTAAAATCCATGGTTGTCCCTGAGCCATGTTCCTTAGTAGTGGGTACCAGTGCTGGCATGGCCAGTCTGGGGCAATGAGTATCATTCGGGGTCTCTCCATCCTGACTTTCAGCAGCACCTTTGTGAGAAGGGGCAATGGAGGAAAGACATATACTGTCAGCATTTTCTAAATGAATGAGAGTGCGTCCACTTTCCAAGCTTGATGGTGAAATGTCCTTGTGCAAAATTTTAATAGCTGATAGTTTTGGGGGGTGGCAAACAGGTCTATGTCTGGGCGGCCCCATTTTTGAGTTATCATTGCAAATACTTGTGGATCCAGTTTCCACTTGTAGGGATCCATGATGTTTCTGCTTAGGTCGTCTGCCAATGTGTTCTTTTTTCCTGGCAGGAATTGAGCTTGTAATTGAACTTGGTAGGTCAGTGCTGTGTTCCACAAGGTCATCGCTTGCCTGCATAGAGGGTAGGAGTGTGTACCCCCTTGTTTGTTTATGTACCACATTATTGTGGTGTTGTCTGTCCTTATTATAAACTGTCCTGGATGTAAGAGGTCCTTGAAGGCTGTCAGAGCATTCTGTACAGCTAGCATTTCTTTTTGATTGATGTACAGATTCCATTGATCTGCAGTCCATATGCCTTGAAAGCACTGTCCTGCCATGTGTGCCCACCAGGCATAGTCCGATGCATCTGTTGTCACAGTTTGCCTGGCTGGGGGTAAGGTGAAAGGATGACCCTTGTTGAGGTGACATGCCTGTGACCACCATAGAAACTCCTGTTGAAGGCAGGGAATGAGAGGTATCATTGTTTCCAAGCAGTGGCTGTGTTGAGTCTATACGCCTTTCAGGTACCATTGTAATTTCCTCATATGCAGTTTTGCAAATGGTATTAGTAGTATGCAAGATGCCATGAAACCCAAGGCCTGCAGATTTTTTCTTGCAGGGAGTTGGGTCTTTGTTGCCATTATTTTGAAGTTTTGAGTTAGTTGTAGTTTGTCTGGCATCAGATAAGCCATCTGGGCCGTTTTATTCAAGCTGGCACCCAGGAATGTCATTTTGTGAGGGCACTAGTTTTGATTTCTTTTCATTTACTGTGTACCCTAGGCAACTTAGAAGGTGTTTTACAAAGGTCAGATGTTGTAAGAGAATGTCCTTGCTTTCTGCTTGGATGAGGCAGTCATCCAGGTATGGGTATATTTGAATTCCTCTCTGCAGTATGCAATTACTGGTGCCAGACATTTTGTGAAGACCCTGGGCGCAGTAGATAAGCCAAAGGGCAGTGCAGAGAATTGGTAATGGGTTGAACCTGCAATGAAACGGAGGTATCTTCTGCAATTTTGTCTGATATGGACATGCTGGTACGCCTCCTTGAGGACCAACGTTACTAGCCAAGTTTTCTTGCCCAGCATGAAAACTTGCTGCTGTAGTGTTAGCATCTTGAATTTGGGTACTTGCAAGAAGGTGTTTAGAATTGAAAGGTCCAGAATGGGTCTCCAAGCATTGTCCTTTCTGGGGACTAGAAAGAGCCTTAAGTAAAATCCTTGGCCTTGCTCCTGTGTAGGTACCAGTTGAATGGCTCTCATGTCCATGAGAGCTGTAATTTGTTTTTGAGCCTCTGCCCATTGATTTTGTGGCAGGTTTGGCATTCCTGTTATCCTTGGCAAGGTGTGGCAATGGAATCTGTTTCCTTGCGAGATAATGTCTAGGACCCATTTGTCCTTTGTGACAATGCGCCAGTTGTCTGAAAAAAGTGTTAATTTTCCTCCCAAGGGAGCTGCCAAGAGAGTTTTGCTTGGCAGTTTGAGGTGTAAGTCATTGTGTTTGTCTTCTAGTAGTTTGGGACCTGTCTTCTCCTCCCTTCTGTGTTGCAGTGCCCCATTGGCGAGGTTTGTAAGGGATTTGTGCTTGTCCTCTGCCCCTTGGGCGTCTGTATTTACCCCTCTGTGGTCTGTCAGAAGCTGGAAAGGACCAATTTTTTGTTGGCCAATTTCTGCTGAAGCGTGGGGGTTGTACCTGTAAGAAATCTTTGACCGTCTGCATAGATTTTGCCTTATCCTCCATTTTCTTTAAAACCTCTTCTGCTTTAACCCCAAATAAAACATCCTGCTGTAAGGATGCATCTAGTAACTTTGCTTTGACATGATCAGGCAGAGTTTGTTCCTTTAACCAAGCATGCCTACGTATAACAGACCCAGTAACTGCTGCTCTACAAGAAGCTTCCAAGGAATCAAATCCACATTGTAAAGTATGTTTGCCCACCTGTTCAGCTGCATGCAAGAGATCCTGCATTTCCTTGAATTCAGACTGTTGAGGATGCGTGCTCATCTTTTGTTTTATTTGAGACATTAGGAATTGCTGGTATTTCAGCATGTGAAATTGACAATTTAGTGCTCTCATAGCTAGAGTAGCTGAGGTGTAAACCTTCTTCCCCCACCTATCTAGTGCCCTGGAGTCCCTTTCAGAAGATAAAGGATTTTTAGCCATAGAAGCCTTGGCCCCTTTGGGACCCTAGGAGATTGTCTCTGGGTCAGCAACAGGGCTTTTGTAAAGGAATTTGTGTGAGTCAGGCACTCTATAATATCTATCTGGTTTGGCTGGAGCAGGAGGCAGAGAATCTGGATTTAGACTAGATTCTAAGTAAACATCATCCACAATGTCTAAAACTGGAGGGATAGCAAGTGGTCTGTGCTGGGGGAGTAAAAGAAACTCTCGGAGCCAATAGTCTTCAGGGGGAGAAGCTGAAGGAATGGAATCTTCAGCATCAGAATCTTCATACGGGGGAAAGGAGTAATCCTGTTCCTCAGAGGAGCCTGAGGAAATAGACACTTGATCAGAGGCGGCATAATCCTCCTCCTGTCTAGGCCTTTTGTCTGGGGGGGGGGGTTGGGAACCCCTGATAAAAGAAATCAAATCTTCAGCCATTTTAAGTATATGTTTCTTAGGCATGGGGCCTTGAACTGGAGACTGAAGTGCAGTCTTTTTGGGTTTGAGAGGAGTCTTAAGCTTAGCATAAGATTTTATGGTGAGAGTAGTCTGTTTGAAGACACCTTCTGTAACCGAAGGTGTTTCCACAGCACCGGCTTCTTCTGCAATGTTGTCGGTAGGGTCTAAAGAAAATGGCTGCGTCAGCCTAGAACTCTCTGCTCGAGAATCCGAAGTGGTCTGGTGTTCCAATTCTGCGGTCGCCAGGGGCTGCGTAGGCACCTCACTGAACACTGGAGAACCGTCGACCAGACCAGCCGAGGCCTCGGAGTCTGGCTTGGATGTAGGCTGCCTGTCTTTATCTTTGTGTGTTTTATGCACGCCGGTAGTCGGTTGCTCCGATGGCATAGTGCAATTAAATTTCCTACCGAAGTAGTGTCGTGCGAAATCAAAGGGTCGCTTTATAGTTCGCTTATTGAACCTAGCACAAAACCGACAACCAGTGACGTCGTGGTCTGGGCCTAGGCAAGGTATACAATAAGAATGAAAGTCCTTATGAGGTATTTGCTTCCCACAAGAAATACAATTGTTAACTTGTTCTGACATCAGACTGAGGCAAGAAAAGGTTCCCCAACGTGGTACTTAGCTTTGAAGACTTCGGACTGAAATTCGATTCGGAAATCTCAGGTGTTGGCCGACCGGCACTTGCGAACTGCTTCTGCTTTGGGAACCGCGCGGCAAGAAAGACTGAAGAAAATTTGCCTGTTATATACGCCTGGTACACTGACGTCAGGGAAGAAGCGACAGCAACAGACGCCGGACCAAGACTTTGGAATTCAGGCCAACTGCGGGGCCGCCTGACAACAGGATAACCCAAGTGTGATGACTGCAGCAGGGTAACACGATGAACATCTATAACTACTGGAACAGAAACAGGGTCCAGAGACAGCTCTTGTGCCCACAAAGAAAAACGTTTCCACTTGTCTTTATAAAGTTTTCTGGTAGAAGATTTATGGAAGGCCAAAATAATATTCCGTACCGGAGAAGAGAGTGATTCAAGCCTGGCTACTAACGGAAGTGGAGCAACCAAGCTGTCAGTTTGAGCGTGGTCAGATTTGGAGACGACAACCCTTGGGGGTGAGAAATGAGATCCTGACAGAAGTCTAGGATCCAAGGAGGTCGGAGCAGGTATGGCTGAAAGAAGGGAAACCAAACCTGTCGAGGCCACAACAGAGCAATGCGAATCATTCTGCTTCTCAACCGAGTAGCTTTCCTCAAGACCAAGGGTATCAAGGGGATGGGAGAATATGCATACAGGAGACCGCGGGCCAATCGGGAGTCAGAGCATCTCTCGGGGACTCCCCCTGTGGGGGAAAGAGGGCAAAGTAGCTGCTGCACTTCGTATTGGAGGGGGAGGTAAACAGATCACAGCAAGGTCAGCCTCAGCGGCTGAAAATTTCTTCTGCCACTCTCGGGTTGAGAGACCACTCATGAGGAAGCAGGATGCATCTGCTCAGCCTGTCTGCAATCACATTGGAACTCCCAGGGATGTGTGCAGCAATAAAAAAACGGTTGGAAGCTATCGCCCACTGCCAAATTCTCTTAGCTTTGCGGCAAAGGGGATAAGATCTAGTCCCTCCCTGCTTGCTGATGTACCAGACCACAGACATGTTGCCAGAGTGGATAGCAATCGGTCCTAGAGGAAGAAGAGGATGGAGAGCTTGTAACACCAGTACCACAGCTTTGAGCTCTAGAACGCTGATGTGTAAATCAACTTCTAGAGGAGACCACGTGCCCTGAACAGATTTTCCCTGAAAGTGACCCCCTCCACCCTATCAGGGAAGCGTCCGTAGTCACCGTGGAGTTGGGATGAAGAGGTTGAAAGGGGCAACACCAAAGACTTTCATCCATTCTCATCCATCAGAGGAGATCCTGTTTGCAGAGGTCGGTGATGAGGATTAATGCGTTCAAGGGATGATGACTGTGTATCCACTGAGTTTGAAGAAGCCACTGTAACAGGCCCATATGAAGACTGGCCAATGGAACAATGGGAATGGCTGCCACCATGGAACCCAGAGTCTGCAGAGCTTCCCTTGCAGACACTTTCCTGCAGTCGAGTATCACTTGCACTTGTGTTCTCAGTCTTAAGAGCCTGTGATGAGGAAGAGATATTAGGCCGAGCTGAGTGTTGAACATAGCCCCTATGAATTCCAGTTGTTGCGACGGCTGAAGGTTTGATTTTTCCCACTTGATATTAATACCCAGAGACTCCACCAGAGACAGAGTGCAGCAAAGCGCCCTGGTCAGGAGATGCTAGGTGGGGGCGGAGAAGAGCCAATCATCCAGATAAGCAAACACCTGGAATCCGTGAAGTCTCAAGTGAGCTGTCACCACTGCTAGACATTTCGTGAACACTCTGGGGGGCCCGTCGAGAGACCAAAAGGCAGGGCTCTGAATTGAAAATGACCGACTCCCAGCTGGAAGCGCAAAAGTCTCCTAGAGGGTTTGTCCATTTTGATGTGGTAATACGCATCCCGGAGATCTATAGAGCAGATCCGCACACCCTCCCGAAGGCATGGAAGGATGGATTGAATAGTGACCATGCAGAACTTGGTCTGTATGACTAACTCATTCAAACGACTGAGATCCAGGATGGGCCTCTAATCCACTGTCTTTTTTGGTACCAAAAGGAGTCTGGAGTAGAACCCTAATCCGCACTGATCTGGGGTGACCTTTTGGATGACTCGCTTTAAAGAAGCTTCTTGATTTTGGAAGCTGCCTCCTCCCTTTAACTGGGTGGTACGTCAGGAAGGGAGAATTGAGGTCTTGGAAAGGATTTGAGGGGAATGTGATAGCCTCTGGTGATAATTCTCTGCACCCATAGATAGTCTGTAATGGAGGACCAGGCTGTTTGGTGCAGAGAGAAATGCACCCAGACTACTTCCAGAGGAAAGCAGTCGGGCAACGCTTCAGGAGAGCTGATAGGGCCTACTGGAGAAAATCTCTGGAGCCCTGATTCTGTTAATCCCCTCTACCCCTAAAGGGGCATCTTTCACCGTCTGACCCCCTTCTGCCTCTGGAGGAGTCCTCGCCACATGCGTCATGAAAGAACCCTTGCGACTTCTTGTGACACAACTTTCCACTCCTCTGGTTCCTGGAGAAGGAACGCTGAGGTTTGGAGAAGCGCAGGCCCACGGCAGACAAGGTCTTTCCATCCTGCTCGCACCTGGCCAAAGTATCCTTGAACTTAGAACCAAAGAGCACGGAGGGCTCAATAGGGGTGTTCAAAAAGGAAGACTTGAAGTAATCTGGTAGGTCAGAAATGCGCATCCAGGCATGAAGTCTGACAACCATGCCAGCACCTGCTGCTCTAGCTGCTCCTTCGGTTGTGTGAGAGAGCAACCTCATGGAGGAATTCAAAATCACTTCAAGGGTGGCAAGTTGGGAAGCCACTTTGTCACGTGCTCCATCCGACAGCTGACGCGAGAGGCTACCAGAGAGTTCGGAAATAAGGTCTCTCTGGAGTCTCGTAAAGTGTGCCAGGAAATTCAGCGAATGCACGGCAAAAATCGATGGAGCAAAAACTCGCTTCCCTAACCTGTTCACTGCCCTGGACTTCCTGTTGGGTGGATGAACAGCAGGACTCTCTTCTGCCATGTTCTTGTTTGTGGCCGCCACCACAGCATCTACAGGCAAGCCTTTCGACCAATGGGGTTGATCCACTGGAGGAGAAAGTACTTTGTCTGATCTCCTGGGTATAGCTTCTACTGAATCCGGACTCTTCCACACTCGCTGCACAATGAATTTGACCAACTCATCTGCAGGAGGGGTCACCCAGGAAGTAGTGGGCTGGGAACGGAAAGCTTGTAGGAATACGGATTCCTCCGGGGAAGGGGTGGGAGATTTCCAGTCACCCCGCTGACTCAAAATCTCCAAGATATCTCTAAAGGAAACACTGTCAGGGGTGATGCAGGGGAACCTTCCCCATCATCGTAATTCATATCCTCAGTAAGGGACTTCAGGTGAGTCCATGTGTTTTTTTTTGCACACCCTCTTCCGAGGGGGCTCTTCGGTGGCAATGTCCAAGGAGGCCTCGGAAAGGGGGGTGCTTTGGATTAGGGGTCCCCTGCTAAAGGCCGGCCATGGCTGAGTTGGGGAGAACCAAAGGCGGAGCTGAAGGAGGGGGGTTGCTAGCCGCCAGTGCCCTTTCCATAATTCGGAAGCCGGGCCCACCCGAAGAGGGATGGGAGCACTAAACCAAAGAGGACTGAATCGGAACTGGGGTCACACCCTGCTCCGAATGGCCCACCTCCGAGACTGGAGTTTGAGAGGGGTTTGGTGCAGATATAACTCTCTGATACAACATACGAACTGAAAAGGACGTCAGTGCCAGGGCCGGAAACAGAATATTCCTCCCCCAAAGCAAAGGGAGGAGTAAGGTGGGCTGCCATCAGAACTGACACCCACCAGGGCTTAGATGTTTCAGGCATCATAGTAGTCTGTGCCAAAGGAAGGGGTCCCGTTGAAAGCAATGGGCCAGGGGGCCTTGGAACCGAAGGATCTCCATCAGGAGAATACGAAGGAGTCGAAGGAGGAAAAATCCCAACACCCGGAGAAGAACAGGGTCTGGAGATTCCTCTTGTAGTCAGTACCTGATCCAAGAGACAAAAAATTTCGGACACGCTCCTGGCAGACTTAAACAATATCTCGGAAGGGGATTCAGGCCAGTCCAAAAATGGACTGTAGCTTGTACGGCAAACGGATCCACAGAAGAGGAATACCTGGTCGATGGTAAGGAACTCAAAGGAGCCAAGGATTCTGATATGAACTGAGTAAACGGTAAGGTCGACACAGAGAGGGGGCTCTGAGCCAAAGTCACAAACGGGGTAGTAGTCAAAATCGGATCAAAGGTAGTCGAAGCCGGTGTCTGTAAAGGTGAGGTCGGTGCCAAAGTGTCCAGAACCAGACTGGTCAGAACCAAAGTAATCAGCGGTTCAGTAGTCACTGCAGAGCATGGAACCGACAATTCAGACTTCCCAGAAAGTGTGCTCTGCGCTGAAATTGGTGGCACCGAGGCAGCGAGCCGATGCTCGGAGGAAGATCTACAGGCCTTAGATCGATGATTCTTGCCCCTGTCACCGGCCGGTGAAGAGGGGTCTGAGCAGGGACGCTTCTTGTCCTTCACTGGAGGAGTTGAGACCTTTGCAGAAATAGCCTCAGAGAAAGGAGAGGAAAGCAATCTTTTCAGAATCAATTTGCTGTGCCGTTCATTCAACGTCCGTTGACTAAAACTCACAAATATCACATGGGGGAGTCGCAGAAAGGTGCGAAACGCCCAAAAAATAAACGCATTTAAAATGCAAGTCACTGTTAGGTAATTTACCACTGCATGACATACAGTGTTTAAAACCTGAAGTACCCTTTTTCTCTGACATACTCGCACTCACTCAGACAAAACGGAGGGAGAGAAAGGCAAGACTACCAGCAATGGTATGAAGAGTTACCACGAGGGTGGTAAAAAGTAAGGAAAGGCAAGAAAATACCAACAACGGTAAGAAAAGGAATACCTGTGGGTAGAGCTGGACTATGAGAAAGTCACTAGTAGAAAAATTATTGGAGAAATACAGAGTTTATATAAAAGTCAAAACTACTTAGCTGGAGAGCTCTGTGAAAACACTGCTATATGGCTGAGCAGCAAATGAGATCTGAGGTATGGGATGAAGGGTATTGTGGGTAGTAGCGTGGCTCAAGAGTTTGGTGTACGCTAGCTTGGTATTTGGCCAACTCGGTTCGGAACCGTACCCATCAGTGAGGAATGGAAGAAGATTAACAACTTCAGATCATCTGTTAAGTGTTTCTTTAAATTATGTCTGTTTGAATATCAACCTTTGATAGGCTGTTTTTAAATGAGAAGTGCTTCAAATATGAATGCAATACATTCTTGCCTGTTATATGGTCTGAGCAAGCAACCAGGAATGGTTGTGAAAGCGCTCACCTTTTTCTATTAAACAGTTTTGTTTTTATACAATTGTTGCCTCCTTCATTTGGGATACGGTGCTTGGAATATACTTGTTTTTCTACAGATTTGTTTGCTGTACACTTTTCCTGCACCTTTTCAACTGGGCTTTTCGTTTATTAATCGAAAATAATACTTTTTAATATTCTAATCCCCCTTGAATCACTGTTCTTTCAAAATCATTAAATATATGTCTGTTTTCAACAAAGCCACATTGCTACCAAAGCTGATAAATACTGATGATATATAAATTGTGTGTATTAGCTATGAAAATGGCAAAAATTAAGATTTAGGAATGAAATTGACCTATATAATGCAGAGCCTGTAGGGTCCTTTCCCTCCTTCAATAAAACTATCACCACTGTTTACTTTCATAATGCAGGTACCCCCTTCTGAACAGCATTAAACAATCCTTTCCAAGTTTTCAACAACTCCTTTCCTAACCTTCACATTTCTAATGGAATTTCATCCATTCCTAGAAATTTTCCGCATTGCACAATTCCACAAAACAGTTTTTATTCCTCCTTTAGACAATGGGCAAACTGTACATCAGTAACCTGATTGGAGAAGGGTATTAATGTACAAGTAATGCCTGCTGAAAAATGTATCCACGCTGCCACCACGGAGCTTGGACTGAGAAAACAGAATGGCCTCCATTATTTTACGCTCACTAAGCTTTGCTTTTGCTGTTTAGCAAGTGTAAAAGATAAAAAAAGAAGACAACTAAAAAAGTGTGTGTCTGTTTATGTCTGTGTTTGAGTGTATGCATGCATGTTAGTGAAAGTGAGAGCGAGTGAGCTGTTATTTTACACTCGCTAAGCAGCTCTTTTGCTGTTTAGCGAGTGTAACATAAAAACAGAAAAAAAAATTAAAGTGCAAGTGTGAGAGTGTATGCGAGTGAGAGAGATATCGATATAGCGAAATAGAAAAGTGTGTGTTTATGAGTCTGTCTGCATGGGTGATTAAATGTGTGCATGAAAGTGAGAGAGATCAAGAGAGTAAGAGAAAGCGACAGTGATGTTGTGTGAGTGGATGCTTGTATGAAATAAGAGAAGACTGTGTGTGAAAGAGATAGACAGATAGAGAGAGAGGTGTTGTGTGAATGAATGCATGTATGAAAGCAGAGAAGACTGTGTGTGTATATGTATGTGTGTGAAAATAGAAAGTACAGTTGTGTATACTTACCATAAATGTAGATGTTCGAGTGTATTCACTGTTGCAGTCATTACAATTGGGTTATCCCTGCAGGCAGGCTACCCTCAGTCGGCCTAAATTCCAAAGTCTACGTCCGGCGTCGGTTACTGTCGCCTCTTCCCTGACGTCAGTGCACCAGGGGTATAAAAGATGCAACAGACGCCATTTTCTTCAGTTTTTCTTGCCCCATATGTCAGGTGCCCCCAAAAGGGTAGGCTAAAAATATGTCAATAAAGCATGCGTGCACCAAAGTATATATTTTGCCTTCATCTACAAGCAAATACACCACATAGGTTGTATAAAATAGAGAAGTACAGATAAGTTCCAGCAAAGAAATGGGGGATGGCAGGAGGGTAACCTGGACTGCAACAGTGAATACATTCGAACATCTACATTTATGGTAAGTGTACACAACTGTACTAGGTTCTTCCTGTTTCACTGTTGCAGTCATTACAATTGGGTTGAATCCCAAAGCTAAGGTTGGGAGGCTGGAGCTACATAGCATTAGGAGCAGCTATTAGGCCCTGCAGAACTGCAGTGGCAAAGCCTGCCCTGGATTTAGAGTAGAGTGGTAAGCGATAGTGCTTTGTTTGTGAAGGTGTGCACCGAACTCCAAGTAGCAGCTTCTAAAATGTCTTTGGTTGGTACTCCCCTGAGGAAGGCTGCTGAAGTGGCTGCTACTCTGGTTGAATGTGGCCTAATGCCCTTAGGTACTGGCTTGTCATGTTGTGAATAGCAGAAATGAATGCAGTGGCCTATCCACTTTGAAATGGTCTGCTTTGAGATAGCCTTTCCTTCTGATCCGGCAGCATATGCCACTAGTAGTTGCTCTGTCTTTCTGAAAGCTTTGGTTCTGTTCAAATAGAAGCGCAGCTGTCTGTGTGTGTCTAAAGAATGCCGAATTCTCTCCCCCTTATTCTGTGGGTTTGGATAAAAGGTAGGCAGATGAATAAGTTGGTCAAGGGCCACACTGGACACTACCTTAGGCATAAATGTTGGGTTTGTCCTCAGAGAAAACCTGTCTGGATAAAAAATGAGAAAAGGTTCCACAGCCATGAGTGCTTGTAGCTCTGAAACTCATCTTGCAGAAGTTATTGCAAGGAGCAGAGCTGTTTTCCAAGATAAAAACTATACATCAGCTGTAGCTGCAGGCTCAAAAGGAGGCAGGGTGAGTTTTTCCAAGACATAATTGAGGTCCCATGCAGGTATTGGTGATCTCCTTGGAGGCCTTAAACTTTTGGCCCCTCTGAGGTACTGCCTTAATAAAGGATGAGAAAAGATTGGTGGCTCTGTATTGTAATGAGCCAAAATGGCAGAGGCATGAATTTTTATAGATGAAAAGGATAGGCCTTTGTCCAGCATCTCAGTCAAGTATTGCAAAATCTGAGGAATATTTGGAACAGCTGTGTCAATTCCTTGTGCCTGGTTCCAAGCACAGAATCTCTTCCATTTTCCAGCATAGGATTTTCTCGTACTAGGCCTCCTGGCCTCCAAAATAACATCCATAACCGCTTTAGTGAGGGTTGTGTTTTGTATGACTACATTATCCGCCATGCTGCCAGATTTAAGGTCTTGAGTTGGCTGTGCAGGATCTGATTGTTCTGCTGGGACAGTAGATGAGGCACTTGAGGTAAGGTCCAGGCTGGGCATTGAGACAAGTTCCTTAGGATTGGATATCAGTACTGGCATGGCCAGTCTGGGGCAATAAGTATCATTTTTGACTTCTCCTGTCTGACCTTTAGGAGTACCTTGGGGAGGAGAGTCAGAGGAGGAAAGGCATATACTGTTAAGTTTTCCAGCTGAAAGATAGGGCATCCACTTTCCATGCTTGTCTGTGATAAGTCCTTGTGCAGAATCTCTCTAGTTGGCAGTTGTGAGGTGAGGCAAATAGATCTATGTCCGGGCATCCCCATTTACTTGTTACCATGCTGAAGACTTGTGGATCCAATTTCCACTTGTAGGGATCCATGAAGTTTTTGCTTAGTTTGTCTGCCAGAGTATTTATCTTTCCTGGCAGGAATTGTGCCTACAGATGTACTTGGTAAGTCAATGCTGTGTCCCACAAAGTCATGGCTAGTCTGCAAAGGGGGTAAGAATGAGTGCCTCCCTGCTTGTTTATATACCACATGACCATGGTATTGTCTGTCTTTATCAGTAGTTGTCCCGGATGAAGTAGGTCCTTGAAGGTTGTCGGGGCATTTTGAACAGCCAGCATCTCTTTTTGATTGATATGTAGATGCATTTGGTTTGCGGACCATGTGCCCTGAATACATCTTCCTGCCATGTGGGCTCCCCAGGCATAATCCGATGCATCCATTGTTAATGTCTGTGTGGCTGGGGGTAGAGTGAATGGCTGTCCCTTGTTCTGGTGGCAGGCCTTCGTCCACCATCAAAACTCCTGTTGCAGGCAGGGTACGAGAGTAACTATTGTTTCCAGGCTGTGGCAATGTTGAGTCCAAACACTTTTATTTATTTTACATTTGTTGACCAGGCTAGTCTAACTGGATATATGTCTATTTTCAGTAGAGGCCCGGGGAGAAAAGCTCCTGCAAGTTACAAAGACAAGTATACAATATAACAGTAGACAAGTTTACAGAAAAATCGATACAATAAAAAAAATGACATGAAATAAAAACACTTAGTAACAATTTTAGTAAGGGATACGCATAAAAAAGAAAACTTTTTTTTTTTTGTTATGAGGTTAGAAGATAGGGAAAGAGCAATAGTTATCAGATAAGAGTAGAAGTTCACTTTTATCAGGGAAGTATACACTATAGTAGCATGAGCAATAGGAACCAAGTTTAGTTATGAAATTTTTGTACATTGGGTATAATCAGTCAGGGTTGGAGCAGGGACAAAGCCAATGATTCTTCAGATATTCTTTAAGATGCTTTTTGAATAGATGTGTGGAGGCAAGTGAAGACAGTTCAGTTGGAAGTTGAGTCCAGCTTTTACCTACTGTGTTGGAAAAGAGCGAGTCCCCTGCTTTGTTGTTTGATTTGACATTAGAAACTAGAGGTTTGCTTGCTGAGCGAAGTGTAGGGAGATTTTTGTAGGGGGAGATTAGATTAGTGAGGACTGGTGTATTATTGGGGTGATAGAGGATTTTTTTGGTTATCACAAGTTGCTGATAGAATAGCTGCTTATGCAGTTCAAGCCATCCCAATTGTCTGAGGTTATGACAGTGGTGAGTTCTATAGGGGGAACAGGTAGAAAATCTAGCTATGTTATTATGACAGTTGGAAAGTTTATTAATGTTATTTCTAGATAGATTAGTATAAATTGCAGAAGCATAGAAGCAGGTAGAGGAAAGGTGGGTCTGCGCAAGAGTAATTCTGGCTGGAGGGGTAAGGAAGGGCTTGATTCTATAGAGAGCGCCTAATTTTTTGTTGACAGTTTTTATTGTTGAATTAATGTGTTCATCGAAGCTAAGGGAGTTGTCAATTGTAACTCCCAGTAAGCGGGTAGAGGCATCAGGGACTATATTAGTGCCATTGCTAGAGGTTACTATGAAGTTAGGGATAGACGACTTAGGAGTAGGAGCAAAGAGTAGTAGTTTTGTTTTTTTGGGGTTTAGAAGGAGGCAGTTTTGCATGAACCATTTTTCAACAGTGTTTAATACTGATTGGGTTTGGAGTTGGAGAGTTTATGGATTTGGCAGAACAAATTAATGTTGAATCATCTGCATATTGGATGCAAGTGGCTTGTGGAATATTGGTATGTAGATTGTTAATAAATAATGAGAAGAGAAGAGGACCTAAAATCGAGCCTTGAGGTACACCAATTTTCAATGGGAGGGAAGAAGAAAGGGCATTATTCCAAAGGACAGCCTGCTGTCTGTTTTCAAGCTGGGATTTAAACCAAAGAATTGATTGTGAGTCAAGTGATTGGGCTTTTAGGATTTCAATGAGTAAGTTGTGATTCACCATGTCGAAGAACTTTGAGAGGTCTATAAATAGGGCAGAAGAGAAAGTAGTTGTTGTTGCGATTTTCATTAATAGAGTTGGTGATGGATAGTAGAGCAGTAGTAGTGCTGTGGAATGGTCTAAAGCCATGTTGGCAATTGGCAACCAGATTATTGTGGATAAGGTGGTCAAGTAGCTGTCTATGTATGCATTTCTCCATGATTTTAGCAATGGGTGAGAGTAAGATTATAGGCCTAAAATTTGATAGCTCAGTAGATGTGCCACCTTTGTGTAGGGGGATGATGTGGGAAACTTTCCATATGGATGGGATTTTGCTTTCAGAGATAGCTCTATTCATAAGGATGGAGATGGGGTAGGCAATGGCTTTAGCTGCTATTTGTAGGTATTCTGCTGGAAGGCAATCAGCAGAAGGGGTGCAGGGATTGAGTTATTGAAGGAATTTAGAAATGAGGGATGTAGGAACAGGTTGTAAATTAAAAGTAGGAGTTGTAGGATTAGGGGTGTTAAGAGGCAATGTGGTGCTTGGTGGTATAGAATTTGCAAGGTTTAGAATGGCTTCAGTAAAATAGTTATTGAAAGCATCTGGAATCTGGTTGGAGTTATTTTGGAATCCAGAAGGTGAAGGAGTTTTAGAGTGTCCTGGTTGAAGTAGTTTGTTAATGCCTGACCAGAATTTTTGAGGTTGTGCTTTTTGGGATTGAAGGAGTTTAGAGTAGTAGTCTTTTTTATCTCTGAGAATGTCTTTCTTGGTGGCGTTTCTTAATTGTTTGAAATAAAGGTGAGCTGATGGACTTTTAGAAGCTCTCCATTTGTTCCAAATTTTATTTCTGAGGTGGATCTTTTGCCTAGTTTCCTTTGTTAGCCAGGGGGCAATTTTGGTCCTTAGGCAGGAGGATCTAATAGGGGCATGGGAGTTTAAGATTTGTAGGAATTTTGTATTGAAAAAGGTTACTGCTTCATCTAGTTGGAGGTTTAGCATAGGAGACCAATCACATGCTTTGAGTTCATTTTGGAAGGAATGAGGAATGAAGAATTTTTTGGAACGGCAGGTTATAATATGAAAATTAGGACAATGGGTTTTCTGCCTAATAACATTGGTTATCATGTGGTCACTTTTTAGGTACCATTGAAGTTTCCTCATATGTAGTCTTGCATATGGAATTAGTAGAATGCAGGATGCCATGAAGCCCAAAGCCTGCAGAATTTTTCTTGCAGATAACTGGGCCTTTGTTGCCAACAATTTGAAATAGGTAGTCAGTTGCCTTTGTTTGTCTGGCATGAGATAAGCCATCTGGGCAGTTGTATTTAAGCTTGCACCCAGGAATATTATCTCTTGAGAGGGTACTAGTTTTGACTTTTTGTTCGTTGACTGTGTACCCTAGGCATAGTAGTAATCTCTTTACAAATGCCAGATGCTGTAGTAGAATGTCCTTGTTCTCTGCTTGAATGAGGCAGTCGTCCAAGTAAGGATATATTTGTATTCCTCTTTGTCTGCAGTATGCAATTACTGGTGCCAGGCACTTCGTGAAGACCCTGGGCGCAGTAGATAAGCCAAAGGGCAGTGCAGAGAATTGGTAGTGCATTGAGCCAGCTTTGAATCTGAGGTATCTTCTCCATGTTTGTCTGATTGGGACATGCAGGTATGCCTCTTAAATCTAAAGTCTCAAGCCAAGCCTTCTTGCCCAACATGGGCAGAAGCTGCTGTAGAGTCAACATTTTGAATTTTGGAATATCCAGATGTGTTTAGAATAGATAGGTCCAGTATTGGTCTCCAGGCTTTGTCCTTTCTGGGTACCAAGAACAGTCTTGAATAGAATCCTTGTCCCTGCTCTTGCTCTGGTACTTGAATGGCCCTCATGTCCAAGAGGGATGAAACTTGTTTTTGTGCCTCTGCCCATTGATGTTTTGGCAGGTCTGGCCAACCGTTTGCCCTTGGCAGGGTATGGAAGTGAAACTTGTAGCCTTGTGACACTATGTTTAAGACCCATTGGCGCAGGCAGGGGGAAGTCATTGTGACCCCTGTATGGCTGTGATTTGTCTTCTCCAGTTTTGGAGGTAGAAGCACCCCATTGTTTAGACCTGCACGAACCTTGGGGCTGGGATCTGCCTCTAGGGCGTCTGTATCTGCCCCTTTGTGGCCTGTCTGACACTGGAAAGGACCAATTCTTTGTAGGCCAGTGTCTGCTAAATCTTGGTGGCTGTATCTGTAAGAAATCCTTGACTGTTTGCATAGATTTAGCTTTGTCCTCCATTTTCTTTAACACCTCTTCTGCTTTAACACCAAACAAAACATCATGCTGTAATGGAGCATCTAATAATTTTGCTTTAACATGATCAGGTAGGTTTTGTTCCTTTAACCAAGCATGCCTCCTAATGACAGAACCCGTAACTGCGGCCCTGCAGGAGGCCTCCAGAGAATCAAAACCACATTGCAAAGTATGTTTTCCAACTTGTTCAGCTGCATGCAATAAATCCTGCATTTCTTTTTTTTCTGCACATTCAGAATTTATCGATATTTTCTGTTTAAACAGTGACACAATATATTGTTTATATTTGAGCATACAAAACTGACAATTTAAAGCCCTTATAGCCAAGGTAGCAGAAGTGTAAATCTTTTTTCCCTATCTGTCCAGTGCCCTAGAATCCCTGTCAGAGGGAGTAGGGTTTTTTGCAGTGGAAACCTTGACCCCTTTGGGGCCCTGAGAGAGAGTTTCTGGGTCAGCAGCAGGGTTTTCGAATAGGAATTTATGAGAGTCAGGAACCCTGTAGTACCTGTCCGGCTTAACAGGAGCTGGAGGTAAGGAGTCAGGGGTTAGACTGGACTCTGAAAATACATCGACAATGTCTAACACAGATGGGATAGCTAGGGGCCTGTGTTGTGGTAGTAAGAGGACGTCTCCGAGCCTTTTCTTAGATTCTGAATAATCTTGGCTCTCCCAGTGGAAATGCTCCCTCATGGTATGTAAATTTTCCCCAAAAGAATAATCCTCAGGAGGAGAGGCTGAAGGGATAGATTCCTCAGCATCAGAATCCTCATAGAGAGGAAGAGAGTATTCCTAATCAGAAGAGGAATCAGATGAAACAGAAACTTGATCTGAAGATTCATATTCTGTCTCTTGCCTGGGCTCCTTATCAGGAGGGGGGATGGGAACCCCTGATCAAAGTAATTAGGTCTTCAGCCATTTTAAGCATCTGTTTTTTAGGCATGGAGGCCTGTCCATGAGGCTGTTGTACTTGTTTTATTGCCTTTAAAGGTGCTTTAGTCTTTGCCTTTGAAGCTGAAGTCGTTTTAACATATAATTGAGTAGGTCTGAAAACACCCTCAAAAGCCGATGCCTGCTCAGCGGCTCTGGACCCATCTGAGGGAATAGTTTCCGAAGGTCCAATACCTTGAGCTTTCAGCGGCCTTGTAGACTCCACGTGGGTGTCAGTAGCAGCCTGCGAAGGCGCCTCACTGAGAACCGGCGACTGGCTTAGAAGAAACGTGGTCTGTTTTGGACCTCGGATGCCTGTCCTTTTCTTTGAGTTTCTTGTGAATTCCGGTAGTCAGATAGCTATCCGATGACCTTGTATAGTTAAATCTTCTGCCAAAATAGTGAAATGCAAAATCGTAGCAACGCTTAATAGTGCGTTGGTTAAATCTAGCACAAAACCGACAACTAGCAACATCATGGTCAGGGCCTAGGCAAGGAATACAGTAAGAATGAAAGTCCTTATGAGGTATTTGCTTCCCACAAGAAATACAATTATTAACTTTTTCTGACATCGGTCTGGAGCAAGAAAAAAGTTTCCCCAACAGGGTACTTAGCTTTCTTCGGATCTGAAATTCAAACACGAAAATTTCAGGAGTCAGCCGACTGGCACTTGCGAACTGCTTTTGCTTCGGGTACTGTGCGGCAAGAAAGACTGAATAAAATGGTGTTGGCTGCATCTTTTATACCCCTGGCGCACTGACGTCAAGGAAGAGGTGACAGCAACCGACGCCGGACCTAGACTTTGGAATTCAGGCCGACTGAGGGTAGCCTGCCAGCAGGATAACCCAATTGTAATGACTGCAACAGTGAAACATGAAGAACATCAGACTGTGTACGTGTGTATAGGAGAGAGAATGGCCCATATGTAAAATTGTTGTGTTTCACTTGCTTATTTTTTTATATATGTTTGATGTAAAATGCTTCCTCCAACACCATTAACATATACTACAGCAAGTTTGAAACAATAGGCGGAACAATTTTACATTAAAAATATATATAAAAAAAATAATATAGTACTTAAAAAATAAGCAAGCAAGTAAAACACAACAGTTTTACAGAAAGCCCATTCTCTAACACACACCCTGGAGGGCATTATTGCGTTTAATGTGGAATTAATGCTCTTCCAGGGGTGCAGAGGCCCTCCGCCCGTGGCTTTGGGCCTCATAACACCCCTGGGCTGGCATTAATTACACATTAACACACACCTTATCAGGCATTACTGCTTGGTTATCCATCCTGAATATTAATTGCTGAGATTTCAATTCCTCAAGCTTTGAAACGCCTGCAGTTTGAAGAAATGCACTGAACTGTCTTCTCTTCCTAATTTTCCCATTCCCTCTGCTGCACATACATTTTCATAAAATTAAACTAGCAAAATAATTTCTTCACAGATTCCTAGTTAATCTTCTTGCCATCAGGTATCTTGTCTAAGCCTGTATGCTAGAAATTTCTGTGCTCTCGGAATTTTCCCAAAAGACAACTATCTAACCTCAACTTTTCTCAGATCAATGTATACTATCTAAATACTCACTTATCTTTATTAAATCACATTTTACTCAATGACGTATGTACATATATATTAGTAGGAAAGAAAAAAATGTACTAGCATTATTTCAACATTATACTCTAAGTATGCATACATTTTTTCTGTTTAACAATTATTCACTCCATTACATCCATTGCACATTTCCTGTTCTCCCATAAATCTTACTACTCCCCTGAACATTATTCTGCATGCATTGTTCCCATAAATTCCATTTTCTTCTATGTAATTTGCTCCTTCCTTTTCCAAAGATCCCATCTCCAGTTCTTTTATCTCTTTTACAACATTCAATACTTCAATTATAGATGGTAGAGTTTTTTTTTTACTTCTATTTTCTAGTAATTGCTGCGAATAGCATTACACTTGGTAAGATCTTACTATCTCTGGCTATTCAGATCCTATCTCCAAGCTAAAAATAATTATTTCCTTTGTTAAAATGATTTGCTTCTCCAACATATCTGATAAATTACTTTAAAGGGAATTAAATTTGCCAACCTGTACATTTCCAAAAACAAGTCCCCGGTTACCTTTCACTTTCCTAGTACACCTCCAGCACTTGTGATACACGAGGAAAAATTCTCTGAAGACTGCTTGGGATACAAACATATCTATGCAAACACTTTCATACAAAAATCCTAAATGTTCTGGACTACGTTGCATACTTATGAGCCATGCAGATATCTCCCTTGTCTTCTTTTGTAAACTACATTTCCAGTCTCTGTTCCCAATCTTGTCTAACCTCCTCTGATTGATTCTTATAGTGATAATGGGATATTTTATTATGCCTGCCTAATTAGACATTTTAACAACAGCTTATGTTCTAAATTCAACTAAAATCTCCCATAACTCGTCTTTCACTTACCATTCCCCTATCCCCTTATCTTTTACTCTTTTACTGATCCATGATAGGGAAAGCAGTGTCCCAACCCGCAGTCCAAACTTTTGTTTGACCTTATCCCACTCTGTTAACTCTCCCATTTATACTTATTTTCTCCCAATACTTTAGTTCCTTTGAGTTCCAGGATGGCTGTACACTGAGTAACAGCTGGTTTCTAGCTCTCCCAGTGTGAAAACAGAAACTCAGCACAGAAGGGCAGTAGAATTGCGTTTATGGGTGAATTTCAGTAACTGACTATTAAGTACACTGTCTGGATGCCAGGAATAAAGAAATGCAGAAGAGCAGGGAAAAATCAGCTACAAAAAGTGAGGAAGAAACACTGACTAGGGAGAGTTCTGCAGCTGTTCAGCAAAAAGTAATGCAACCTTCAGACATGGCTTCCAATAACATACAGGATGATGCAAGACAACTGCATACAGACCTGGTTAAAATAAGCAAAACACTAATAGAGTATTTTAACACAAACAACAGGTTGGAACAAATGGAAGAAGCTTTAAACAGATATTCAGATGAGATGATAAAGATGCAAAGATGCAAAAATCATAGGTTGAAATGAAGAAAAGGTTGGCTGAATATGAGACTGCTCAGGAAGAGCTGTTTAAAAAAATAACAGAATTAGAGGACAGAGCACGTAAGGAAAACTTGAGATTTTCAGCTATACCAGAGAAGCTGAAAGGAACAGACTGCATTAAAGTTACGAAAGCACAAACAACTGGACTGGTATTCCACAGCAGGACTTATTAACTGAATGGGCACATCGTGTGTATGCTCCAAATCTAGCTATAAGAAAGCAACCTAGACGTTTAATAGTAAGGATTCAACCCTACCAGCAGAAAGAGTTGATTTTGTCAAAACTGTGGCAAAAGGACAAAATACTAAAAGTAGGTGACAACAGAGGGTTTATGGAAAATTATTACTCATTGTATTCCAGGCAAAACAGAAGTAAATTCATCCCTCTATTCAGAGAATGTCAAGATGCAGGTGTGAGATTCAAACTACTGTATCCAGCTGTCTTCAAGGTATTCTTGTCTGGAGGGACAAAATCATTTTCTGATGAAGTGCATGCTAAGGAGGAAATACAAAAGTTTGTCCAACAAAAACTGAGCTGTGAAACAGAAGGAGACTCAGCTTCTTACTCCTCTGTTAATAAAGACCACAGAGAGACTGCACCTGTGAAACCTTTTCCAGTATTTCAAAGGAAATGTTGGAGAGAAGGAAGGGAGCACAAGAGTTTACTAGAAGAATCGAGAGAACATTGGAAATGATACAGAGACAGGATTTCGGTGTACAGCAGTAATAAAAATCAATAACAATGTGAGATTACAATGCAATAATTATATTTGTGAAATATGACAACGCAAGAAAATCTGGAAACATGGGACTTCTTCAAAATTTGTTTGCTGATTGGGGGACTCAAGTATATTCCCTACTTCATGTCATTAACATTTGGAAAAATGCTTTGGGGAGGGGAAGAGAGGGGAGAACACTAACGAAGTAAAGAAAACACTTTCTTTTCTTAACAGTATTGTATCTGTATTGCATAGTTTTTTTTGCATGCTAGTTTTGGTTGTAATGGGGGTTGCAAATGGGTGTTGTTTTTATTTTTCTCCCCCTTCTCTTTTTTTTTCTTGTGCAGTTTTGAAAAACATAAGCAATGTAATGATTTTTAAAAAAGGGAGCCTGGTTAAGGGGGCTTAACAGAGTTCAAATTAATGTGCTTTTTCATTCTTGCATAGGGAAATGACTGATTAAGGACCTTTGTTTTAAGACAGAGAGCATGTAAATGAAAAAAAGAATACTGATAAGTTGTTTTCTTCTAGCACTTGCATTTCTGCAGCTGGTCTTCATGCCTCCATGGAGACATCAGATAAAGAGAAACTGGAAGCAGTCTGGTGGAAAGGGATTGGCTGAGGAAAAAGAAAAAAGAACAGAGAAATTGACTAGGACATAATTTTCCCTGAAAACAATCAGCGTTTTTCCTAAGTGTGACAGCTTTAAAGAGAATACACCACCAGTTAAACTTGAAGTCCTCTGAGTTTTTTTTTAAATGCAACGGGGATACCAATATATACAGGTGCATTTGTTTTTTCTTGTCCACCCTTCTTTTTCTTTGTTCAATTTTGAGTAATGTAGGCACTGCAATGAAAAAACAAACGAGAAGGGGAGGAGTGTGGGGAGAATGGAAGGGTCTGGTTAAGAGAGTGACAAAATAAAAATCAGTGTGCTTTTTCCTATGCTTGCATAGGGAAATGACGGGTCTATATTAGAACATCGAAGTTTTAAAACTTCAAATGCTCTAATACCGACCCCTATTCAGCGAACGCTGACAATATCGAACATGCAGAACAGCAAATTTTTTTCCCAGGGAAAAATTTGCTGTTCTGACACATATACACAACACAAGCACACCAAACAAACAGCAATCCACACACATACACTTAAAATCCTACATCTAACTCTACACTAAACTATACATACACTACTACCTATCCACTTACCTTAACCTAAACCCTAACCTTAAGGTCAGTCACTATCGCAAACTCACCCGTGCCCTAACCCTAACTCACCTACCCCGCCCTAACCCTCACGTCCACACAATCGGACACTTACCTGATCCGCGTCCCAACCCTCACGTCCACACAATCGCACACTTACCTGATCGCGACCCGTAACTTTCCACCACAGTGCTGAAAATAGCAAAGCCACAGAAACGGCAAATCAAATTCCTTCCCTAGGAAGGAATTTGGTGTTCTGCAGCTTCGCTATTTTCAATTTTCACTGAATAGGGGTTAATATTAGAACATTCAAAGTTTTAAAACTTCGATGTTCTAATATAGACCCGGAAATGACTGGGTAAAATCCTACGTGTTATCCAGTAACAAGTTTATTACTAAGCACACAAATGAAAAAGAATATTGAATATTATAAGGCTTTTTTTCTAATCAACAAGGTACCCTTAGCAGTTTTGTGTCCAGTTTGCATGTCACTAGAAGACCATTTGAAAAAGAAAAAAGGCTTGGAGAAGTGTTTACTGAAAGCAATCAAGTGCTTTCTCAACTGGGAGAGTTCTAAAGATATAAAAATTCAAATAGCACTTAATAGCACAGGCTGTACCATGAATCTTATCATGACTAGGCTTTCTTTTTGGTCAACGTTAGCCTGTCTGTGTAGCTATCAACTTAGAACTTATGTTCTTATTAGGAAGCAAAAACTTCAGTATTTGAAGATGTACATAGTTTTATGTGTTATTGTAAAGTTCATGGTTTTGGGGGCGGTTGTTTGTTCTGTTTGAGGGCTTTCCAAAAAAGATATGCAAGATGTGACATAGGTGCAAACAGATATGACATGAAACAACTGTATAAAAGATCTGCTAATCAGTATACACATGTAACATAAAAGTTAGAACTAGACATTTAGCAAAAGAGCAGTTATATATAAAAGGCAGTAATAACAACTATACAAGAAAGTGATGCTTTCTGTAATGTTTTTCAATCTCAATGGTCCTACAGATAAATATAAAAAAGAAAAAGAGTAGTGAACTATATTAAAAATGTAGAGTGCAAATAATTATGCTATAGGAGACACACCTGGAAAGAAGTGAACATATGAATTTAATAAAGAAAGGTTTTCAGGATGGTTATTCAGCAGAATATCTGGGGCAAAGGAAAAAAGGTGTACTTATATTAATTGTAAGAAGAGCTCCAATAATGAAGATTTTGGTTTGTCCTTCTGATTTTGAACTTGACTTTCTGAACTGAGAAGGAAGGTCTAGGCATACAGGAACTTCCCTCCCAAGTGGAACTGAAGGTCTGCCACCCAGCTTGGGGGGGAAGGTCTTGTGCAAGGCCTGCAGCCGGCCTGGTTCTAGGGAGGCAAACAAACAGGAGTATTGAGGCCTATGTCTAGAATCTATCTTCCTGTGGCAGCATCTTATGTTCTGCTCAGTAGTATGTGGTGAGAGATGTTCTGCCTTGAGGTCCTGGCGTTTGTTGTCCTGTGAAGGAGTGCTGAGGGCTGGTTGGATAGGTATGCTAGGTCCCAAATTAGCCTGGCTAAAGGGCTAGCCTGCACAGTGCTGGTACCTTTGCTGTTTTAGTAGCAATTACATAACAGTGGTATTGTCCGTTACCATCACAGAGAAAAGTGGTGCAGCAGTAGTGGCAGGAAGGGTCTGTAGAACAAAAGAACTGCTGTCATCTCCTTTACAGAAGGCAATGACTGGAGCTACGCACTTTGTAAACACTCTTGGGACAGTGGATAAACCAAATAGCAAGGCCATAAATTGGAAGTGCAAGGATGGGCCAGAGAAATGCAGGAAATGTCTGTGCGAGGCCCTGATGGGAATGTGTAGGTAAGCATCTTTTAGGTCCAAGGTGACCATGAAAACATTTGAGAGTATGAGGGGTAACAGAGTGGGAAGTGACAGCATTTTGAAGGTGGGTACCTGCAGGTAAAGGTTTAGGAAGAAGAGATCCAAAATGGGTCTCCAGGGACCGTCCTTTCGAGGAACCAGGAACAGACGGGAATAGAATCCCTTTCCTTCTTGACCTGTGGGAACTGGCTCTATTGTGCCTTGTTGCAGGTCTGACAGAATTTGTGGAAGAAAATGGCACTGTTTTTTGGGGGGAAATGGAATGCCCTTCCAGGGGGGAATTTGTTTCCAGGATAGCAAGTACCCTTTTTGAATAATGGTTAATATCCATTGGTCTGTAGTGACTTTTTTGCCAGAAGGGGAGACCATGGGTAAGGCGAGCTGAGAGGGGCAGATGGGAAAGGCAGTCACACATTATTAGACCTCCCCTGTCCTGAAAGGGTTGTCTAGGCTGAGGAGGTGGGCCAGTAGGCCTGGATGAGGAATGTCTTCTAGTTCCTCTTCTGGGTCTGGAGGAGGAGGAGGCAGAAGAATGCGGGTTACGCCTAAAAAAGGTAGTCTTAGCTGGGTAGTTCCTATAAAATCTGGGTATAGGGGATACCAGGAGATATTTTATATCCTGTAATTCTCTGCTTTTTTCTTTCAGATTCTTAAATAGGTCTGCAGATTGCTTTCCAAAGAGGAAGTTGTAATCCAGGGGGGCATCCAAGATTTTGGACTTGAAGTCCTATGGCAGATTCTGTAGTGTAAGCCAAGAATATCTCCTAAGGACAGATGTTGATGCTACAGAGTGAGCAGATGCTTCTGCAACATTGTAGCTGCAACATTGTAGCTGCATCTTATAGAGTGTCTAGCCACTTGTAGGGCTAAGGACAAGTTGGAGGAGATATCCATCTTAATTGGACTGTCAGGGATTGAAGTCAGCATAGAGGTGGCTTGGGATACTAAGTCCAGGGCATACTTGGTCATGTGTGTTTGACAGTTAATGGCTCTGAAGGCCAAAGTGGAGGAAGTGTACACCTTCTTGCCTATCCTACCCATGGATTTGCTATCTTTACCCATGGGCAATAGGGAGGCAGAAGGTAATAACGTAGACTGTTTATCAGGGGCAGTGGCAATCACTGCGGGGTCAGCTAAGGGTGGCTTTGAGGAATTTTTCTTCTTTTGGTACCTTGTAGAAGCAGTCTGGTGGCTTAGGTGCAGGAGACTGTGAGTCAGGTGTTCTAGAAGCTGCAGTAAAGGCATCCAAGTATGCTGGAAGAACAGAGGTTACAGCTGTAGGGGAGGGGGACTCCACTTGCAGGAGTTCAAAGTATCTTTTTGGGGTTTGTCATTTGGGAAGTATCCCATTTGAAATAAGCTTTCATTTTGGTGATGGTTTCACAAAATGTAATGTCTTCAGGTGGAGAATCCCCTTCCACAGAATCCTCATTAGGAGAATAATATTCCTTGGGAGAAGCACTCTGGGATGCATAACAGATGGATTCACCCAAGGAACAGTAGGAAGATTCATGTTCTACTTCAAGGAGGGGAGCCATGGGGATGGAAGAAGCAGAGGGAGGCCTAGGGCTTAGCAGAGGCAATGTAGCTGTGAGTGAGGCAGAAGGCCTAAGGGTCATAAAAGCATGCATAAGTGAAGAGGTGAAGGCCTCCCAGTCCGGAGGAGCATCAGAAGCAGGAGTAATGTGTTTTGTTTTCTGCTTCTTTTTGGTTGGAGTGGCCTTAGGAGTCGGTCTAGAGCCCGGTTTGGCAGCAGCTGTATCAGAGGTCTGGATCCTGGTCAAAGGAACCACCAAATCTGGTTCCCCCTCGACATCGACAGGCATCTGTGTCTGAGAAAGCTCCGTGGACGTGCCGGTTGTTGACTGTGCAGCGGCCTCCGCGAGGGAGGTCGAGAGCAGACTGATCCGCCGAACAATCCTCAACTCCTACATCAGCAGTTGGCAGAGCGTCTGGGTGCGAAGCGGCAGGCAATGAAGGCCTAGGCATCTTGGCCTTCTTAAGTGGAGGTTCTTGGGCGGCCTCCGAAGTGAGATCCATCCTGAGAGCCAACTGTTTAAGGCGCTGATTTTCTAAGTAAAGATTTAAAGCTTCAAGGTGGCTACGTAAGTTCTTAGGAACAAAAGATTTACAAATAGGGCAGGCGTTATGGTCTTGTTCCTGGCCAATGCAGAAAATGCTTTTGTGATGGGCGTTCTTATGGGGAATTTGGCACCCGCACTGGCACTTTCCCTTTTTCCCTGACATCAGCTGAAAGCTACAACAGCCAAGCCTAAGCAATGCGAAAGATCGGTAAAAATATTAGAAATGCAAAAACCCAATGGGTTACTTATCGATAGTCAATTCGACGTCTGGAGAAGTGATTGTACGATGCGAAGTCGTCTGCATCTGAAAAGTTCTGAGGATTGTGCATGCAGACATCACACATAGGGTCCCTAGTTTATGACCCTACGTGTGACGTCCCACGCATCTGCAAAAGCCAAGCTGAAGCTTTTGTATAGGAGCCGACGTACGAGTTGCCTGAAGGCAGGAAATCCCACACCAAGAACACTGCAACACAGGAATAAAAGGACATCTGTCTTTTCTTCTGACAGCATTGCAATAAAACAAATACTTAATAAGAATTGGTCCATCCTAAGACAAGAAAAAGCTGTTAGACCCTTCACTGACATAGTTCCAACCATAGTTTATAAGAAATTTAGGAACCTAAAAAAATGTTTCTGAAACAAAACAAAGTGGACTCGAGCACAAACTTGGATATATGAATAAATGTGGTATGTGCCACTTTTGTAAATACATTAAGGAAGGGTACACTTTTAACATCAACAATATTAATTTTAAAATTCATCATAGATGTAACTGTAACTGAAAGAGTGATTTATTGTGCTGTTGGAAACCAATGTTGCTGTTTTTATATTGGTAAAACTGACAGGAAATGAAAAAAAAATCACATTTATGAGCATATCTATAAGATCAAAACAAAAAAGTTAACCAATGCGTTGAGCAAACAAATATTGGACAATGAAGAACATATGTCTAATTTTTTTGTAATTAGACAGTACAAGGCAGACATTAGAGGTGGAGCTTGGTCCATACTCTTAGTAAGGAGAACTTTACTAGCAGTTACACTTTGGTGCAGGCAACTGGCCAGGATTAAATGGAAATATTTCAATCACCTCCCTTTTAAAGCTCAAAACATTAGACAGATAAATTACATGATATTATATATTTCAAAAATTTTTTGATAAACACTTTTTAATACTGTAATTTATACATTTTTACATCTTTATATTCCATTTTAATAGTGAACAAACTATTTTATATAGCATATTTATTACATACAACAGTTTTACTGCATTTTAATGTGATTCTTTAAGGGATTTGTCTTCTTTCATTTCATGATTATGATGTCTTCCACATGTCTTTATAAGGGGGACTTTACAATTTTATTGTATCTGATGAAGTTCTAGTGTTTTGGGATGAAAGCGCTTATCTGTTTTATTTGTTTTATGTGGATTTAATAAAGCTGTGTTTTGCTCTTGACTACTTCTGGATTGATTTTTTTGTGTTGAATAAGCATTCTGCAACTCCAGTGGGGATTTTAGCAGCCCTGTTTTGCACTTGGACTACTCATGGATCAATTTATTGGCTTGAATAAGCATTCTACAACTCCAGTGGGGATTTTAGCTGCCCTGTTTTGCACTTTGACTACTCATGGATCAATTTATTGGCTTGAATAAGCATTCTACAACTCCAGTGGGGATTTTAGCTGCCCTGTTTGGCTTTCTGTCTTTTGAGCTAGTTTTTTTCCTGTGTATTTTTGATTAGAATAATATATGAGGGATCAGAGGTCAAATTAAAGTGGGTGGGGTCCTCTCCGATAATTTCTGCTTGAGTAGAGGAAACAGGCAGGGTTGTCCACTTTCCCCTTTGTTGTTTGCATTATATTTAGAACCACTGGCAAAGAAAATAAGGGTTTCAGAAATTTAAGGATGTAATTGGTATGGTTGTCAGGAAAAGCTGGTTCCATTTGCAGATGATATTATTTTATACATGACAAAACCAGAAAGGGACATTACACTGTTGTAGAACATTTTAAGACAGTTTCAAATCTCAGGATACAAAATGAATGAAACTAAAACAAAGTAAATAGCGGTAAATTATGTACCTACACACAAATTGGTCCAAAAATATCCATATTTACAGGGACATGATAAAATGAAGTATTTAGGAGTATGGATTAGAAATAACTCTGTGGTGGCAGCTTAAGGATATGTGGGAATAGACTAAACAGAAGATAATATAAAAAGTGAGAAACTGGAAGTTTTGTTATATGGATATGGATACTAAGATACAAGCCATTAAAATGTTTTTAGTTCCTTTAGTTTTATACACAGGTCAGGCATACTTTTATCAACCGGAGAAGTTATGCATAAGAATTAAAAAAGAGTTGAAGGATTTTACCTGGGAAAGGGTCAAGTGAGATAAGATGATTTTATCAACAGAACAAGGTGGACTAGGGTTACCCAATTTGGGGGGTATTTTAGAGCAACAGAGTTAAAGCTCTTATAGCACAAGCAGAAAACTATAACAACTGTAATTCAAAGTGGAAAGGAATGATGCTGACACAGGGAGGAAGCTCCAAAAGTAAGTAGATGTGTGATTTTGGATGCAGACTCTTAAGGAGAGCAACAAATATCATACAGGGTATTGCATTCATAAAATAGCAGGGAGTATTCTAAGAGCCAAAACCCAGGAGAGAATGGAGAAAAGAGATTTTGCAGATAGGGTTGACTGTGGTCAGGGATACAGATAATAGGCAAGAAAGGGCTGGAATGTATTGGAGAAAATTGGCAAAGGAATCAAGGCATTGGGGGCAAATAACTAGAAAGGGAAAGGTAAGATTGGGAAGAGGCCAAAAATTTATTTGGACTGAAGGTTAGAGACTGCCTGCCCTATCAAGGATTGGTATCAGAGTACAGGCAAATAGAAAGAAATAGGGGGCTCCTAAATGAAAGACCAGCTGGTAGAGTTTTTAATAGAATCTAGAAATAATCTAGAACAGGAGCTGCCATTAAAAAATGAATAATTAGTACAGCATATAAAATATTGCATGATAATTATAAGAATCAATCAGAGGATATTAGACATGACTGGGAAGAGAGAATGGATAAACAATTCACAAAGAGACAATGAGGGATATATGTATATCTCCCAAATATGCAACAAAGTCTAGAAGATTTAGGACCTTTGCCTGGAAGTGTTTACATAGTTATTTTTATGCCTCAAGTAGACTCCAAAGAATTTTTCCTCATGTGGATAGCAAATGTTGGAGATGTGACAGGCAAGAAAGAGGTAACTGGGAACATATTTTTGGGAGTGTAATGAGCTGGAAGAGTTTTGAGATTCCCTGCAGACCACTCTGTCGGAAGTGCTGGTCAAGTAGAGTGGACTGGCTGGGGAGATTACTTTTTTTTTTTTGAGTTATGCTACAGAATCAGAATTGCGTAGATATAGTAAAGCCTTGCTGAGTCTAATTACGGTGGCCGCCAAAAATGTAATTACTAGAAAATGGAAATCAAAGTCTAGACCAACTTTACTAGAAGTAATGAATATAGTAACAGAGATAAAACAACTGGAAGTGGAATCTTTAGAAAACGGAAGGAGCAAATTGCACATAAAAAAGTGAATTGTGGGAACAATGTATGCAGAGCAGCAATGAGGTTCAAGAGGCAGGCTTTGAATTAGCCATATAATGCTTAACTGACAATGACTGGATGGTTTATAGGTGATGTATAATGTTTACAACTACAGTTGTTTCAATGGTGTCTGTGATGTAAATTGTTTGCAGCTAAAGTGATATAAATTTTGTATGTTTTTCATTTATATAAATATAAGATCGCCTTTGTCATATCTGTAAATTTAATAAAGATGTTTGGAAAAAAAAAGAATACAACATTGTCTGTTAAAAAAAATATTTTGGTTCCTTAGCTAATTTTCTCCAGTTAGTTCCAACCCCCTCTTGTCTACAAGTTTGATCTTTACCTCAAGTCATATTTATCGGCAGAATCTCCTAATTTCCCATGTTGGCTTTGTTCTTTGAATATTTTATCAATAATAATCCAACCTTACTCTAATAACCGCACACTTTGTTCAACAAATAAACTACTAGTGCAAGTCAGTAAATCTACAAACTCAGCAGGAGATGCTTTATATTCTCACTATGTAGCAAAAATCTGGAATACATTACCTCATACCATTGAATCAAAGTTTTTGTGCTCTGCAGGCATCAAAAAGTATTGCTCAATATCAAACTTTCGAAATTCATGCATATTATCCAATACTCCCTTATTTTCCATTTAGTACTATGTAGTTTCTCCTCCTCCTCTTTTTCTGTGAAATTCATTGTATTCAATAAGTTAACCTTTTCCAACCGTCTAAATAATTCCTGTTACTTCTTTCCTATATGTTTGTAAACTCCATTTTCATTTTCTCCCACTCATTAGCTATCCTTTCAGAAGAAATTTCTATCTTCCCTTATAACTTCACTATTCATTCCTTAAATTTCCAGGTAAGTAGGAATGTGCAAGTGTCCCATTTTTACTTCATTACTCTGCACCTTAATTTTTTATTGATGCATGATCTGAAATAGTTATTGGACATGTCTCAATACTTTCAATTAAATACACATACTCCTTATGAAATATAACTTCTAAACACTCTAAGCCAGTTACTGTACCCTGGGGAATAATATGTAATTCATTCAGACTTCCTACTAGTGAATTCACATCTTCTATATCAAACATTTACGTGTATTTCTTTATAAACAGACCCTCCCCTTTTTTTTTTTTTTTACATTTTCCTTCTAGATTCCCCTGATACATTCAGTCTATTGCAAACCAAGTTCCAGTCGTCACCCATAAATATTTCCTGCAGAAAGCTGATTCATAGCAAAACATGCTTGTGCTCCATAACAGCAGTTTAGGTGAAACATAAATACATGCTAGCATAATCCTTCTCACCTGCCAATAACCCCTTACTACCACAAATCTATTAGTACTATGGACTTCCAAGATGGCCTCACACTGATTACCAGCTTAATTTCAACTCTCCCAGTGTGAAAAAGAAAGAGATAAGGGCCAGTAACTCTTCCAGTTTTAGTAAATTCAATTACTGGCTAGTAAGTACACTTTCAGGATGGATATTCAGCAGAGTGTCAGGAAAAAGAAAAAGGGAAGTACTTACACCAATTCCTACAGGATCTCCAATAGTGACAGAAGAGGGGATAAACATAATAATGGTAGATTTGTAGTAAGGGGCTACTGGCATGCATTTACATTCCACCTAAAACTGCTATTATGGAACTTAAGAAATTCACATGCTCATTTCTATCCTCACGTGTCTCCTGCAACAATGCTTGTCGCACCCTATACTTCTTAATATTATTCAATACTCTTTTTGGCTATACATGCAAGGCTGTATACATTCCATGATAATATGCAAAGAAGTCATTATAACAGAAAGCTACCACTCTTATCTGTTATACATAGTTTCATAGATTCATAGGCAAGTACTAGGCTAGCTGCCCTTGTGTGCCATTTTAAGCCTAGCCAGTTTCTCTTTTTGTGCTCAAATTAACCTATCCCATTTGGTTAAAGATTAGCCATACCCACCCATTGTCAATAATTATTATTACCCCCTAATGAGAATAACTGGGATCATACCATAGATAATTTGAGGTAATCCATGTCTCAAGCATTTAGGAGCTGCCTCGGTCCATTAGTAGTATAGGGGCAGTCTTGGGGTAAATATTCTTTTACCATCCACAGATCCAAGTTGTGCTTGAATATGGACAGGGATAAACATTTTGAATTCAATGAGACTTCTTTTAAATATACTATAGCTTACATGTACACAATAATGTCTGGCAGGCTGATCACTTATTTATATGCATAATTTATATTTAGCTGTTTCTTTTCATCTCCGTTTGAATCTATATCACATTTTTCACAATGTTTGGCTTCAATGAAAAACTAAATAAATTTTCAGTACCCTTATTCCCTTTTAGCGTACAACAAACACGCAAAATGCTACGGAAATTTTCAAAAAACAACATTTACCCCGCCAGACAGGAACAGCTGCCCAAACTGTATGCTACAGCCTGCACCCCCATTCACTAACTGCTGTTTATTATTTTCATATCTCTGTTCTTCTTACAGATGTTAAAACCAGCTTGCATGCTTTCATTAAACATTAACATTTAATCTTAAAAAAGTGCACTGGTTATCTGTGAATAAACTAAATTTTTCAATGTTGTATTACATTCACTGCAGTATTCAGGCCGCTGAGTGAGGCAGCTACTTATTCACTTCACACAATTTCAAACATTTTTCACTGAACCTCTTGCAAATGTATCTTTTAATTACAAATTTTCTACTATATTTCACTCAGTACACACTGTTCTGGCCTCCTACAACTCAATTGCAGACTGGTCGTTTTTAAGTAAAAGCAGTTGGTAATGACAGAAAAACAAAAGTACAGTTGTGTACACTTACCATAAATGTAGATGTTTTAGTGTATTCACTGTTGCAGTCATCACATTTGGGTTATCTGCTTGCAGTAGCCCTCAGTCGGCCTGATTAACAAAGTCTTGGGTCCTACGTCAGTTGCTGTCTCCTCTTCCGTGACGTCAGGTCGTCAAGGGTACAAGACATGCAGCCGACGTCATTACATCAGTTTTTCTTGCCCCAAATGTCAGGTGCCCCCCTAATGGGAAGCAATTAAATCTATAAATATACAAGGTTATAACTCCAACAAAAAAGCAAATACATCAAAAAGCTTTTAAGCATTGTAAAGGAGAGAAGAGGTGTAGCCAAAAGAAGTCAGGGGGCTGGAGGGAGGGTAACCAGGACTGCAACAGTGAATAAACTCGAACATCTACATTTATGGTAAGTGTACACAACTGTACTATGTTCTTCATGTTTCACTGTTGCAGTCATCACATTTGGGTAGATTCCCAAAGCTAAGGATGGGAGGAGGAATTTAAATAGTATTAGGACCCACTATAAGGCCCTGCAAGACTGCAGTGGCAAAGCCAGCTCTGGATTTAGAGAAAATTGGCAAATGGTAATACTTGGTGAAAGTATGTACAGAACTCCAGGTAGTAGCTCCTAGGATGTCACTGGTAGGCATGCCTCTGAGAAAGGCTGTAGAGGTAGATGCAGCCCTGGTTGAGTGGGGTCTGATTCCCTATGGGATAGGATTTCCATGGTGCTTATAGCAGAAATGAATGCAATGGCCTATCCATTTGGAGATGGTTTGCTTTGAAATAGCCTTCCCATCTGTTCATGCAGCAAAAGTCACCAGCAGTTGTTCAGATTTCCTTTGAGGTTTATTACTGCCCATGTAGACTCTAAGTTGTCTGTGCACATCTAAGGAGTGCAGTACCCATTCCCCTTTGTTCTGTGGATTAGGAAAGAAGGTTGGCAAATTAATGGACTGACTAAGGGCCACACTGGATACCACCTTTGGCATGAAAGAGGGATTGGTCCTGAGGGACACCTTGTTCGCATGAAAAATGATGAAAGGCTTCACTGCCATAAGGGCCTGTAATTCAGATACCCTTCTTGCTGAAGTGATTGCTAAAAGGAAAGCTGTTTTTCAAGAAAGGAATTTTAAATCTGCTGTAGCAGCTGGCTCAAAAGGAGGAAGGGTGAGTTCCTCCAATACAAAGTTAAGGTCCCAGGCTGGAGTTGGAGTTCTCCTGGGTGGTCTTAAATGTTTGCCCCCTCTGAGGAACTGCTTGAGCAGTGGATGAGAGAAGAGGGGAGGTTCTGTGTTATAATGAACTGAAATGGCTGAGGCGTGAATTTTTGAGGAAAAAGACAGGCCCTTGTGAAGCATCTCAGTTAAGTACTGTAAAATCTGAGGTAAATTGGGCACTGCTGTACTCATTCCTTGAGAATAGTTCCAGGCACAGAATAGTTTCCATTTTTCAGCATAACATTTTCTAGTACTAGGCCTCCTTGCCTCTAAAATAATATTTATCACTGGTTTACTGAGGGATGGTAAAGGAGAGATTAGGTAATTAGCCAGGCTGCTAGGTTTAGTGTTTGAAGCCAAGGGTGCAGAATCTGGTTCTCCTGCTGAGACAGCAGGGTAGGAGTCTGAGACAGGTGCCATGGGGCCCACAGTGACATTGCGCAGGAGGGGGTACCAGTGTTGGTGTGGCCAGTCTGTTGCAATCAAAATCATCCTTGGTTTGTCTTGTTTGATCTTTAGTAGTACTTTGGAGAGCAGAGGCTGAGGAGAAAAGCCATAAACTGTTAGGTTTTTCCAGCGGAAGGGCAGAGTATCCACTTTTCAAGCTTGACTGTGGGGAGTCCTTGTGCAAAATTCAGTTTCCACTCGTGCGGGTCCATGAGATTTCTGCTTAGTCCGTCTGTAAGTGTATTTAGTTTTCCTGGCAGGAATTGAGCTTGCAAATGCACTAGATAGCTCAAGGCTGTGTTCCACAATGCCATGGCTAGTCTGTAGAGGGAATAAGAATGAGTACCCCCCTGCTTGCTTATGTACCACATAGTGGTGCTGTCCGTCTTTACCATTAATTGTCCTGGAAGAGTGTGGTCCTTGAAGGCTGTCAGAGCATTCTGAAGAGCTAACATTTCTTTTAGACTGATATGCAGGTGCATTTGACTTTGGTTCCATTTGCCCTGAATGCACTTCACTGCCAGGTTTGCCCCCCCCCATGCATAGTCTGATGTGTCTGCTGATAGGGTTTGGGTGGCAGGGGGTAGTGTGAATGGTAGTCCCTTGCTTTGGTGGCAGGCCTCTGCCGGCCAAAGTAACTCTAGGCGTAGGCAAGGTATGACAGGAATCATTGCTTCTAGATCCTGAGAATGTTGACACCATAGGCTTTTTAGATACCATTGTAGTTTCCTCATATGCAGTCTTGCATACAGAATTAGAAGAATGCAGGAGGCCATGAACCCCAAGGCTTGTAGTATTTGCCTTACAGACAGCAGGGTTTTTGTGGCCACTTGTTTGAAGTAGGTGGTCAAGTGAATTTGTTTCTCTGGGGTGAAGAAAGCCATCTGGGAAGTTGTATTCAAGCTTGCTCCCAGGAATATAATTTGTTGACAGGGTACCAGGAGTGATTTCTTTTCATTTATGGTGTGCCCCAGACAAGTTAGCACCCTCTGTACAAAAGCCAGATGATTCAAAAATATGCCCTGGTTTTCTGCCTGAATTAGACAATCGTCCTGGTATGGGTATATCTGAATATTTCTTTGCCAGCAAAATGCAATGATTGGAGCTAGGCACTTTGTGAATACTCTGGGTGCAGTAGATAAGCCAAAGGACAGTGCAGAAAACTGATGGGTGTGTGTAGCCTGCTTTGAAGCGTAGGTATTTTCTGCAAGATTCCCTGATTGGGATGTGCAGGTATGCTTCCTTTAAATCTAGTGTTGCCAACCAGGCATCTTTGCCCAGTATAAGAAGCAATTGTTGAAGAGTCAGCATCTTGAATTTTGAAATAACCAAAAAGGTGTTTAGAGTACACTGGTCCAGGATCGGATGTCATGAATTGTCTTTTCTGGGTACCAGGAAAAATCTTGAGTAGAAACCTTGTCCCTTTTCCTCTTCTGGTACCACTTGAATAGCCCTTATGCTCAAGAGAGAGTACTTGCTTTTGGGCCTCTGCCCACTGATTTGGAGGTAGATCCGGCCAACCACTTGGGGTTGGTAACGTGTGAAAGTGAAATCTGTATCCTTGGGACACTATATTTAAAACCCATTTGTCCTGGGTAATGAGTCCCCAGTTCTTTGCATGAAGTGCAATCTTTCCTCCCAAAGGGGCAGTCAGTTGAGAAGTGCTTGGAAGTTTTAAAAGAAGTCATTGAGACAGCTTACCATGGGGGAGTTTTATTACTCCCAGGTTTGGAAGTGGAGGCCCACCACTGCTTAGTCCTGTGCATACTCTGGGACTGAAGCCTGGATGCTCTGCTGGATCTGGGTTTGGACTAAGAAGGTCTGGAAGAGGCAGGAAAGGACCAATTCTTAGAAGGCCAATGCCTACTAAATCTTGAAGGTTGTACTTGTAAAAAAATCTTTAATGGTTTGCATAGATTTAGCTGTTTCCTCCATCTTTTTAAGAAATTCTTCTGCCTTGCTGCCAAAGAGGCGGTCCTGATTTAAGGGAGCATCCAGTAATTTCACTTTAACATAATCTGGCAAGGATTGCTCCTTAAGCCATGCATGCCTTCTAAGTACAGACCCAGTTACAGCAGCCCTGCAAGATGCCTCTAGTGAATCAAAACCACACTGCAACGTACGTTTACCAACTTGTTCAGCAGAATGCATTAAATCCTGTAAATCCTTATTTTCAGCACAATCAGGAATGAACATCATTTTCTGTTTAAGCAATCCAATAATATGCTGCTGATACTTTAACATACGAAACTGGCAATTCAAAGCCCGATTGACCAAAAATGCAGAAGTGTATAACTTCTTACCCCATCTATCCAGCACCCTGGAATCTCTATTAGGGCGGGCGGGTAGGATTATTGGCAGTAGAAGCTTTAATGCCCTTGGGTCCCTGTGAAATGGTTTCAGGATCCGCAGTAGGATTTTTGAAAAGGAACTTGAGAGTCAGGAACCCTGTAATATCTAGCAGGTTTTCTGGGAGCAGGAGGTAAAGAGTCAGGGGCCATGCTAGATTTCGAAAAGGCATCAACAATGTCCAGTACAGGAGGTACAGCTAAAGGCCTGTGTTGAGGCAGGAGTAAGAAATCAGTGAAATCCTGACTTTCCCAACGAACCAAAAGAGAAATCCTCTGAGGGAGAAGAAGCAGAGGGAATAGAGTCCTCAGCATCAGAATCGCCATAGGTAGATAAGGGTAAATACTGGTCATAAGAGGAAACAAATTCCAGAATCCTGGTCAGAAGTATCATAAGCAAACTCAGCCCTAGGTCTCTTAGAGGGGGAAGGTTGGCTTCCCCTGATTAAAGTAATAAGGTCTTCAGTCATTCTTATCATTTGTTTTTTAGGCATAGAGGCCTGACCATGCGGTCTAGGCATCAGTTTTCTAGGCATGGTTCGAGTTTTAGGCCTTGAAGAAGAGGATGGCATCAGTTTAATATGCAAGTCAGTAGGCCTGAATACACCCTCAAAAGCTGGTGTCTGCACAGCGGCTCCAGACCCACCCAAGGTAGAGACATCCGCAGGTTCCACAGTTGAAGCATCTCGCGGCATACCAGACTCCAAATGGGTCTCAGTAGAGGCCTGCGAATCTGAAGCAGCGGGTATCAGGGTCTGAGAAAGTGCCTCGCTGAGTACCGGCGCCTCAGCGGCCTGTGTCTGTTTTTATCTTTGCATTTTTTCGGAATGTCAGTAGTCGGATGGCTTACCGAAGACATATTGGGATAATTAAACCGAGCATCAAAATATTTAGAAGCGAAAAAATATACTGACTATGGATAGGTCGTGGTTTAAATAAGGCACAAAACTGACAGTGAGGTACATCAAGGTCAGGGCCTAGGCAAGGAATACAGTACAAATGAAAACCTTTATGAGGTATTTGCTTTCCACAAGAAATGCAATTATTTACTTTTACTGACATCAGTTTAGAGCAAGAAAATGTTTCCCCAACGGGGTACTTGGCTTTTAATTGAAGACTTCGGTTCTGAAACTCAAACGAAAACTTCAGGAGTTGGCCGACCGGCACTTGCGAATTGTTTCTGCTTTGGGCACCGCACAGCAAGAAAGACTGATGTAATGATGTCGGACGCATGTTTTATACCCTTGACGACCTGATGTCACAGAAGAGGAGACAGCAACCGATGTAGGACCCAAGACCTTGTTAATCAGGCCGACTGAGGGCTACTGCAAGCAGATAACCCAAATGTGATGACTGCAACAGTGAAACATGAAGAACATCTAGGGACTTCACAGCTGCATCTCTGTAAACTTCATTCAGAATACACTGTTGAGATCTCTCATGACTGTTTGCTGACTTCTTGCCTTCCACAGAGAGCATCCGATAGTTGAAAAAATAGCTAATGACCTTGAAAATGTAAGAAACTACCACTACCCCTTGTGTCTTATTTTTCAAACCTATTTGCTTAACAAAACTAGTGCACAGTTTAAACCAAGGGAAGTAATCTAATCTAATCTAAACACTCACCCCTCCAAAACCATGTAAACTATTATTTTAATTCTTTATATAATGCCATCTACCACCCCAGCAGCCCCAAATCACAGCATTATATTAACATTAACTAACTTCTTTCCAGCCCTTTTTACCTATCATGATGAAAGGCTTGCATAAACTAAGAAAAAGTACTCTCTTGCTTTAACATTTTTAACATGTATTGCAGTCAATGACAAGACTCTTCCACCTCACATATAAAACACCCCTGACTGTGCCCTACATACAACTGATTTACAATGCAACATGAAATGCATATACAAATATAAATATGAACAAAACTATTTTGCATACAGCTATTTCTTCAGTCTTCTTTTAAAAATTAAGGGCATAAAATTGAGTATATGTTTTAAAGTTCATCCACCAGAACACAGTCAACACTCTTCCATTCCTTCTCAACCACTTCTTGCAAAACTACATTTCATTGGTTCACAGGTAAATACAAGGTTAGCTGTTCTTATGGGCCATTTTAAACCTAGTTTCCAATTCAAAGGTGAGAAATCAGACCCTGTACCTACTGTCTGTGAGGTAAACACCTTAACCATTATACCAACTAACAACCCCGTTATGTCCAATCATATATCAAATTAGGAATGATGCTTTATGGTCTCTAACTTTTTTTTTACAAATATTTAACAATGAAAACTGTCAAAAGACACTAACGAATAAACCAAGAACTGAAGAAAATAAAATCAAAACCTTCCGAACCACATAGTGAAGGCCGTAGAATACAAACTTTAACAAAACTGAACCAAACGACTAAGTGCTTTCGGTAATATCATTTAGCATCCTCGGAGTCAAATTTGGTTTAAAACATGCACATCACTTTTAAAGGTATCAGCAGCCAATCACATAATGCCCTAATTCTTACATCATCTCTGACCTCATTTCCTTTAAATTGCTAAAATACTTAAAACATTTTTTAAAAATTTAAAAAAATTTTTTTAAAAACCTAAACATGAATGAAATAAAAATCACAATTTCATAATTCAATACATATTAATAAAAATATATGTATATATAAATTAAGTATATAGTAAATTATGACCTAGGATACTTAATAACATTTGCTCTTTGTCTCAAAACGGGCTTAATAGATACATTTTCATTTAACCCTGGTGGATTATGTGCATTCAGATGCAACTGCCATCTGAATTCCTTAGTTTCCACCTCAGTCTTTAAATCACCCCCTCTTACATCATAAGAAACCTTATCAATGACAAAAAAAAAATCATTTTTTAAAATTCACGCAATTCTTACTGTGAATAAATAATGCATTACATTTTCCTTCCTGATTGCCCTTAAATGTTTGGCTATCCTGTCCCTAAGTCTACGATTCATTTTTCCAACATAAAATGCATCGCAGGAGGTGCAGATAGCCACATAAACAAGCACTGATGAATTACAGTTACATTTTCCTGGGCAACCAACAGTTGCTGAATATGTATTAATCACCATGTAGGGACCATCATAAATATGCTGGCAATAATGGCATGCCCCACATTTTGTCATCAAAGAAACTTTATAACTGCTATTCTTAACATTACTATCCATCATGTCCTTGATATTTCTCCCCCTCCTATAAACTACCTTGGGTCCATTCCCAGTATGGATTTTGATATATGATCAAAACAAATAATCCACTTGACTAGTTTCTGAGATGTATTATTATAACTCAGTATCATGGCATCTGATATTTTACAATTATTATTAGGTAGTAATGCCCAAGGGGGGAACCGCATTTTTCGGTACAGACCTCCGAAGTGAGGAGGTCAGAGAGACTCGAACAAAACGAAGGGTGGTTCCTGGAACCAACAACATCAGGGGCATTACCAGAAAGTTTGGGAAATGAACAGGAGGTAATAAAAGAACAGGACAGTTGTGATGGACATGACAATGTATTTTTTGAATATAGCGACTTTATCCTCGCCTGATAATCTCAATATCAACATTGATGCAAAATCTGATAATGTTGATTCTGATGAAAAAAAAAAGTGGTATGTACAGTCAACAAGAAATGTCTCTATACTATTTATAATTATACTGATGTCGTTTTGCAGGATGCACATTTTGATTTGTTGAGAAAAGGAAATACATTTGTGCCGAATTTTCGAATAAATATTGCTGATGTCTTGACAAGTTTAAAACTATATACGAGACACCTGAGCTTAAATTGCTACTTTGCAACTATGTCGGGGGGGATAACTGTCAGGTTGGGGATCAGACTTTACAAAGAAGAAGTACCTTTATCCCCCCTTTCAAGCATGGTATAACAGCATCTGAAAAAAATATGTGAAAGGAAATTTAGAGAGATAATGAAAATGAGTTTCAAGATGATTGATAATTTGGCACCTGGTGAAAGGAATGTGTTGAAAGAAATTAAGAAAAATAATGAATTAAAATACATGAAACCGGATAAAGGGGATGGTACCATTATTATGACTACTATTGATTACTGTTCAAGGATGTATAAAATACTCAATGATGTTGATATTTATGAAAGAGTATCCATTAATGAACTAAACATGGCTTATTTGGCGATAGACATATTTATCAGATGCCTTATTGGATGGTTCTATCGATCAGACCCTATATAAGTTTTAAGAGTTGAATACCCTAAATTACCCATCATTTTTGGTATCCTGAAAGTGCATATGGGTATTAACGACCCTCCTTTTAGATCTATTGTGGCAGCAAGGGGTTCTAAAACTGAGCCCCTTGCTGCCTATGTGGATTATGTTACAGAAACAGTTGTGGAGGAGGCTAGCCATGTACTAAGGGATTCCTGACATTGTTTAGAAAGGATGCGAGCATGACCAGACAATGTTGATTATATATTTTTGACCATAGATGTCAACAATGTTTTTACGGTGATCCCACATTTAGAGGGTATAAATATGTTTCATGAAAGTTTGTTAAAAAGTAGTGGAATGGATAAAAATAAGATTAATTTGGTTATTAATTTCATGGAGCTGATTTTAATTTTTTATGCTTTGATGGAGAAATTTTCTGCCAAAGATCAGGGGTCACAATGGGTGCTCCTGTCTTTGCGAATTTAGTACTTCTTGAATGGGAAAATTTGCATGTGTTTCCACAAAATTCATGAAGTATATTAAATTATACAATAGATTTCTTGACAACATATTAATCCTTTGGGAGGGTGAGGTTGAGGTGATGCATGAATTTACTGGATACTAAAACAAAACTACATTATTCTTAAGGTTTACCCATACCTGGCATGATAATGCTAAAATTACCTAGACATAATGTTGTATAAAACTATAAATGGACTTGGCAGTAATTTACATAGGAAGGAAAATTACTCAAACTCTCTACTCCATTTTACCAGTTGTCATACACGCCATCAGTTCAAAAGTATAGTGAAAGGGCAGATGGTGAGGGTTTCTCGGTTGACCAATGATAATAATCAGTTCCATGATGAATTGTTTAAGTTGATAGGAATGTTTTTAGAGAGGGGATATCCCCTGAAATTATTAAGTGTGAAAAAAGAGGTTATGAAGAAGAGATGGACCTTACATTGCCAATTATAAGGAAACCGGATAATTTGGTAGTGCATAACATTTCACCTAATAACAATAATTGTAAAAAATCTGATGCCATGGTACTGAGTTATAATAATACATCTCAGAAACTAGTCAAGGTATTGGAAGAAAACTGGACCATTTCTTTTGATCATATATCAAAATCCATCCTGGTAGATAGACCCAAGGTACTTTATAGGAGGGGAAGAAATATCAAGGACATGATGGATAGTAACGTTAAGAATAGTAGTTATAAAGTTTCTTTGATGACAAAATGTGGGGCATGTTGTTATTGCAGGTATATTAATGATGGTCCCTATGTGGTGATTAATACATATTCAGCAACTGTTGGTTGCCCAGGAAAATGTAACTGTAATTCATCAATGCTGGTTTATGTGGCTATCTGCACCTCCTGCGATGCATTTTATGTTGGAAAAACGAATCGTAGGCTTAGGGACAGGATAGCCAAACATTTAAGTGCAATCAGGAAGGAAAATGTTTGTAATGCATTATTTGTTCTCAGTAAGAATTGCGTGAATTTTAAAAAATTATTTTTTTTTTTGGTCATTGATAAGGTTTCTTATGATGAAAGAGGGGGGTTGATTTAAAGACTGAGGTGGAAACTAAAGAATTCAAATGGCAGTTATGTCTGAATACATAGAATCCATCAGGGTTAAATGAAAATTTATCTATTAAGCCCGTTTTGAGACAAAGAGCAAATGTTACTAAGTACCTTAGATAGAGTTATAATTTACTATATACTTAATTCATATATACATAGATTTTTTTATTAATATTTATATGTATTGGATTATGAAATTATGGTGGTTTTTATTTCATTCATGTTTAAGTTTTATTTTTAAATTTTTTTTTAAATTTTGAAAAAAATGTTTAAATGTTTTACCAATTTAAAGGAAATAAGGTCAGAGATTATGTAAGAATTAGGGCATTATGTGATTGGTTGCTGCTACCTTTAAAAATTATGTGTATGTTTTAAACCAAATTTGACTCTGAGGATGCTAAATGATATTAGCGAAAGCGCTTAGTCGTTTGGTTCAATTTTATTAAAGTTTGTATTCTATAACCTTCACTACGTGGTCCGGAAGTTTTTTATTTTATTTTCTTGGCTTTTTACAAATATCACAATGCTGCTAGTCTTCTTCCTGATCATTTCCATATTGCTACACCAGTCTCTGGTTCAAATCCAAGGTACTCAGGATTTAACTACTTAGTTCCTGTGCTTTTTTCTGCTGCTCAAGAATTTTCCTTTGGAAGAATGGTTTCAATGGCAAAGTCTCTGTACAGGCAGTGTTATAGTCAGAAGAATGAGAAACGGCACCCTCTTCTGCTTGCTGGCTCATTATTTGTCAGGAAAACTTTTTATTTCCTCTTTAGCCTGTTCTGTATCCAAAAATGTATTTGGCCTACCAGGAAAATTACTAAGACGACAGCTAGATACAGCAGCTTGAATTTCACCCCTAGCCTACCTTCCTATCTCAGTGTTCCACGGTTGCTGGAATAAACTTACTTTTCTTCTGGCTGGTGTAGAGTGAAATCATTTTCCACATATCTGCTGTCCACAATTTTTTACTACTTTTTCTTATGCTAGGAGCAGCTTTTCCTGCTGGTAAGTTTGTGTCCTTGCTAATATAGGTCGTTTGCCATCTTATACACAAATTAGAATTGTACAATCTGCCCTCTCAATTAGAAAATACTGCTATGGAACACCAGTCCAGTGGCTTATATGCACTTTCACAAAAAATAGCACAGCCAGTTCCTTCAATTTTCTCTGCTATTTGACTTTCAACTGTCCTGTTTTTGAAACCACTCCGCTTGAGAAACCTTACACTCAGCCTTTTCTTCATTTCAACCTCTGATTTTTTGAAGTTTTATCAGTTTATCTGAAAAGCTAGTTAAAGCTTCTCCTATTTTTTCAGCTTTTTGATGTTTGACTTAAAAATAAGCAAAACACTGAAGAAATATATTAACACCTCTGAATACATTTGAGTTATTTATTCTGTAAACTAATGGAAGTAATCTCTAGCACCACAACTGAAATCTGAACTGCGTTTTTTGAATATCTGCAAGATTCTTTTCAGAGTTTTTCTTTCGCTTTTTCTAGTTGATTTTCTCTTTCTATAAATTTCTTCTTCGCTAACATCCAGGTAATGCAATTACTTGCTAGTAATGGAAATGTACACAATTTAATAGCTTTTGCTGTTTTTTTTTTAACATTTTTTTACATTTTCACAAAAGGTGAATGTTAATGAACCCACTGATCAGTGTACAGCCATCTTGGAACCTTGATCAGTAAGCTGCCCCCTGCCCTGCAACACTAACTTTTGGCAATCCTTCCAAGTATTTTTTGCTTTCTCCCACATTTCTCTTATTTTCATCCCATTTCTAAAGCCCATCTTCATTTATCCTACACAGTAGATGACCCTCGGAAACAGTTCTAGCTGTCCTAACTGCTCTTGGGTTTCACCTGTTACCCATTCCTTAAACTCTCTTGTGGAGTGCAGGTTTCTCAGTCCAGGTCCACAATCTGAGCAGTTCTTGAATGAAAATATCTGATAAAAGAAGATTTTGGATCTTTGCCTGGAAGTACTTGCAAATGTATTTTTATACCCCAAGCAGACTTCACAGAATTTTTCTTCAGGTAGATAGCAAACGTTTGAGGTGTGATGGGGCAGAAAGAGGTGACTGGGAATATATTTTCTGGGAGTGTAAGGAGTTTGTAGACTTTAAAGATTCTTTGCAGACTGCTCGGTTGGAGATGCAGGGTGAGCAAGTTGGAGTGACTAGGGAAATTATTTTTTTTTGAGCTACGATAAAAACTCAAAATTGCCTAGACATAAGACATAAGGCCTTGCCAAGTCTAATTATGATGGCTGCCAAAAAAGAAGTTATGTATTCACCATAATGGTCCATCTGTGTTGTCGATCTTCATTTATCCTTGACCTGTGGGAACCAACTCAGCCATACTACAGCCCACAAGAACCAAAAACTCTGTCTTTTTTTCCCTAACCATATTGCTCCTCATTTTACCTTTTTTAATTTCTCCTTATTTTACCTTTTTTCATTTCTCCAGTTCTTTTGGGTTTCTAATATCATGATGGGAATGGACCCCATTCCTAAATCAAAATATGATTAAAGTTCAGGAAATTAGTATTGTTTCAATCTTTGATGTCAGCCAAAAGTGCTCTTTGCAGCACCCACAATGTGCCCAGTAATGACTCCTTCTGCCTCTTACTTCAGATTGAGTTTGACGATTGACAGCCAAAATGATATGTATCCTGGAAGTACTTTTGTGGAGACCATATCTTGTACAGGATGGCTAAAGGAATAGTAAATAAGGACACAGCTCATTCCACCAAGAGATATCAAAGAATGGGGGTTGGAGGGAGGGGAATCAAGGATAAACTAAGATTGAGAACACAGATGGAATGTTACAGTGAGTATGTAACTTCTTTACCTGATCTTGTCAATCTTCATTTATTCCTTGACCTGTGGGACAGAGTCCTCAGCTCTCAGCTACTTTTTACCTTGTGTGGACTCATGGAAGTATATTCCTGAGTGCCATAGAACCAAAGGGCGCTCTTCCCTTGGAGGCCAAATCCAATCTGTAATGAGTAATAAAGGAATGTGGGGTAGCCCAGGTTGCTGCTGTGCAAATGTCATCCAAGGAAGCTCTGGAGTAAAAAAAAATTGTTGAAGTGGCTACAGCTCTGGTAGAGTGTGTCTTAATAGGTCCAGGTAATTTAACATTCTTTTTGGTGTATATGAAGGATATGCAGTCTTTCAACAATCTAGAAAGCATAACTGTAGCGACCTGTCTACCTAGTCTAGCACTAAAAAAGGCAATAAACAGTTGATCAGATTTTCTAATAGATTTTGTTCTACGAAGGTAGAAATGCAATTGTCTGTGGACATCTAACAAGTTCAGACAGTATTCACCGTCGTTTGAAAATTTTGGAAAGAAAACTGGTAAACTTATAGCCTGATTAATATTCGTCTCCGAAACAACCTTTGGTAGAAAGGATGGATTGGCCCTTAAAGAAATCCTATCAGGGTGAAAGATCAAATATGGTGATTTACAAGATAATGCCTGAATCTCTGAAATTCTTCTCACAGAGGTAATAGCTATTAATAATGCTGTTTTCCAAGACAAGTACTTTACCTCAGAAGTGGCTGCAGGTTCAAAAGGGGGGTATAACAAAGTCTGAAGAACCAAATTGGGATCTCATGGAACATACTGATCTTTGTAAGGTGGATTCAGCATCAAGGTTCCTTTCAAAAAGTCTTGCAAAGTTAACGAGACATTCATGAGGCATCCTGTAACCCATTGTGAAAGTTTGAAATGGCCACTAGTTGAATTCTGATGGTAGAGGCAGAAGCTCCTTGTTCAAAATGTAAGGTCAAAAACTCTAAAACTTTTGTGAGGGCTGAGAAAGGATATGTATGATTATTATGAGCACAACATGAGAATTTTTGCCATTTGCTACAATAAAATTTTCTAGTGGAGGGTTTGTGTGAGGCCAAAATAATCTTATAGATTGGAGAAAACAATGTTATGCCTGGCAATCAATGGAAGTGGAGAAGTCATGCTGTGAGCTTCAGGTTCTGAAGGTTCATGTGAACTAATCCCTCTGGATGGGATAGGAGACCTGGATCCAGAGTCCACAGATGCTGAACCAGGTAAGGCCAGAAGAAGGGGAATCATATCTGTCAAGGCCAGAATAGGGTAATGAGAATCACTTTGGTCTTCAACTTGGTTGCTTTCTTCAGATATTGAGGGATTAACGGTATCAGGAGAAAGGCATACAGAAGTCCCGAGGGCCAATCGTGAAAGACAGCATCTCTTGAGGACTCCCCCGCTGGGGGGAACGAGGGCAAAGTAGCTGCTGCACTTGTTGTTTAGGGGTGATGCAAAGAGGCCGTAGCAAGGCTTGTCCCAGCGGTGAAAAATCATTTTTGCCACTTTTGGGTGGCATGAGGATGCATCTGCTCAGCTTGTCCGCTGTCACTCTGGAAGTCCCCAGGACGTGCTTTGCTATTAGAAAGTGGTTGGAAGAAATCTCCCACTCCCAAACTCAGAGTGCTTCTCGACAAAGGGGATAAGACTTGGTTCCCCCCTGTTTGTTGATGTACCAGATGACTGACATGTCTGTCTTGATCGCAGCTGTTCCTGGAGGAAGGACAGTTTGAAAGGCCTGTAATGCTAACAGCACTGCCCTCATCTCTAGGACACTGATATGCAAGCTGGCCTGTGCAAGTGACCAAGTGCCTTGGACTGCCTTGCCCAGATAATGCCCCCTCCACCTGATCTGTAAGGTGTCTGTGGTCACTATGTCCTGGGGGTGAGGTTATATGAAAGGCCTTACCGCTAGAATATCTGTAGAGTGAATCCATCAGAGAACATCCCTTTTGCAACGGTTCGTCACTAAAATATGATGAGACATCGGCTGATGAAGAATGGACCAATAGGATACCAGAAACCATTGTAGAATCCTCATGTGGAATCTTGCTAGAGGTACCAAGGTAATGGTTGCTGCCACAGAACCTAGAGCCTGCAGTACCAGATGTGTGGCTACTGTCATGTTGTTGATGATCCTCCTGATTTGAAATCTGGATCTTTTTTAAATAGGGAAATGGAAGGGAAGCTATGCAAGTGATTGCATTCAGATTTGCCCCTATAGATTCCAAATTCTGCATTGTTATCAGGTGAGATTTCTCATAGATTACTGTGATTCCAAGGTTGGCACAAGTCTGAATGACATAGCCCCTTGATTTTATTTTTTAAGAGATGCTTGGTGGGAGCAATGATAAGCTAGTCCAAATAAGGAAACACTCTGTTTTTGTGTAGTCTCACGTGAGACACTACCACTGCCATGCATTTGGTGAACACCTTGGGGGCTGTGGTGAGACCAAAGGGCAGGGCTCTGAACTGATAGTGACCATCTCCCAGCTGGAAATGGAGAAATCTCCTGGAGCGTTTTTCCATCTTGAAGTGGTAATACGCATCCTGAAGATCTAGTGAGCACATCCAATCATCCGTTCCTAAAAAAGGAAGGATGGACTGAACCATGACCATCTGGAAATTTGCCAAACAGATTTGTTTGAAACACTGAGATCCAAAATTGGTCTCCAGTCCCCCGTCTTCTTTTGCACTAAATAGAACCTTGAGTAAATTCTGGATTCTCTCTGAGAGGACGTGTTGGATGACTTTTTCTAGCAAATTTTCAATTTCTCAAAATGCTGGTTCTTTCTGACTGGGTGGAACATCAGGGATTCTTCTGAATTTTTGGGAAGGGTGTGAACGGAAATTGTGTATCTTCTGGTAATAATTCTTTGCACCCAAACATCTGTAGTTATTTCTAGCCAGGCTTGTTGGTGCAAGGATAACGGTCCCCAGACTACTTCCAGAGGCAAGCAATCAGGCCTCCTTTTATTTTTTATTTTTTATTTATTTAACTTTTGTTGACCAGGAAAATCCGACTAGGAACACAGCCTATTTTCAGCAAAGACCCAGGGAGAAACACTCCAGATACATGTCTTTGGAATGTGGGAGGAAACCGGAGTACCCGGAGGAAACCCACATGAACGCAGGAAGGACATGCAGACTCTACAAAGAAGGCATCCCAGCAGAGAATCAAACCAGAGAACCTCTTGCTGTGAGGCAACAACATTAACCGCTGCACCACTGTACTGCCTGTTGGGAGCACTGGTAGGATTTGGCCGAGAGAGAATCTCTGGAACCTTGATTTTGCGGACAACCTCTACTGCATGGATAGCATCTTCCATTAAAACTCCCCCCCTCTGCCCCTGGGGGAGCTGCTACTATGCGTCTGTCTCCTGGAAAAGCCCTTGGGACTTTGAGAACCACATTTTCCCATTCCTCTGGTTGCTAAAGGAGGACTGTTGAGGAGTAGCAAAACATATGCCCACTGCAGAGAGGGTCTTACCATCTTTTTAATACCTAGACAAGGTCTCTCGAACGTTTGAGCCAAAAAGAGATCATCTGTCAAAAGGCACACTAATGAACGAGGACTTGAATGGCTCTGCAAATTTGCATAAGTGCATCCAGGCGTGTCTACTTATGGCTATGCTTGAACCCACTGCTCTGGTCATCCCTTCGGCTGCATGCACTATGAGCCTCACGGATGAGTTGGATATGGACTTGAGGGTGGCCATCTGAGAAGCAACCTTTTCTTAGACTTCTTCAGATACAGCTCCTACAAAGATATTTAATAACTCTTTAATCAGATCCCTTTGTAGTCTAGTGAAAAGTGCCATAAAGTTCAACAACCGTAGGGCAAAGGTTGATGAAGCTTATACCCATTTCCCGAGACTCTTGACTGAGAGGATGGATAGTAGAACTCTCCTAAGACAGTTCGTTCTTTGTGGTTGCCACAACCACCAAGGCTTCTACTGCTAAACTTTTGGCCCAGAATTGAAAATCTTCAGGAGCTGAAATAATTTTATCTGACCCCTTAGGGATCGGCTACATGGAATCAGGAGCCTTTCATGTCCGCTGCATGATCAGTTTGATAAGAATGTTACCTGGTGAGTTGCCAAGAAGTAGATCAGTGAGAGCCAAAAGCTTGCAGGTATACTGACTCCTCTGGGGAAGGATGCTGGGACTTCCAGCCACCCCGCTGTTTAAAGATCTCAAGGATGTCTCCAAAGAAGACATCTTCAGGGGGTGACCAAGGGGAACACTCCCCTTCATTGTAGTCGAGATCTTCAGTGACTGATTCTTCTGGGGAATCCAAGTGCTTCCTCGTGCACTTTCTCTTGTGAGGAATTTCTTCAGTGGGAAAATTTGAAGAAGTGCGGCAGAGGATAAAACCTGGACAGGTGCATCCTGCAATTTCAGCTCTCACTGTCTCGATGCAGAGGCTGGTTGAAAGTCAGAGTGAGAGGAAGGGTCGGGATTAACTCTAATGGGGGGGGGCAGATGACTGGGTGCCCATCGAGGTCAAAGCCCTCTCCATTGCTGGGAAGGCAGGTCCTGCCAAACAAAGAAGGGATCCCGGAACAAAGAATGACTGCCTCGGAACAAAGGTCATTCCCCACCCTTGATGCAGAAGCGGGAGTGGAACTCGCACATGCTGAGGCCCTGAGATGCAGGGACTGCTCTGTAAAAACTGAAGTCCACACCTGCCCCTCAGACCCGACAGTAGAAACCTCACTCCAGGAGCCCTCCAAGAGGACCAAATTGCTTAGGATCTTAATTGACCCCAGAGAAAAGATCTGACTGGAGCTGAAACAGTCGGTGCTGGAGGGTTCAGAGCCTGGGTCACCAAAACTACAGATAGGATCAGAGGAGGAAGATATGGTGGAGTCGTGCAGAATGTAGTTCCAGAACCAGAGGTAGCAAGAACCTGATCCACTAGCCTCAGCATGTCCAAATCCGATAAGCTCTTGGTGAAGCAAACTGATACTGTAGATTGAGAATTAGATCTCTCCAAAAAGAGACTCTGCAATTCTCCCACATAGGGATCTGTGTTCTTGGAAGCATCAATTCTGGTTATTCAAGAATTATTGTCAGAACCATAGGTGTCGGTGCAGATATAGTGGACGGATCCGAGGTTGTCGGTTTTGAGGTCTTGTCCTGTTTTCATAACATCTGTTCTGGAGCCAAAGATGTGAACAGACTTGGAGCCAAGGCTTTCAGTTCCATAGGCATTTTCAGACCCTCTATTTTAGATTTCTTAGCCACTGATGCAAAAGGGGAGGTCGGCACCGAGTGACTTTTCCGCTTATGTTTTTCAGTTTTTGAAGAAGAGGAAGAAGGGTCATTTTACTTTTGGAACCAGATAGAGCCTCCTCAAAAGACTATTTAAGCATGCCTTTCAACATTAATTCATTCTTTCATTCAAATAAGGCTCGGTGACTGAATCCATGGCATATTGAGCAGTCTTCCTGTCGATGTAATGAGCTTAAGCAATACACACATAGTGAATGACCATCTGAATTAGACATTTTCCTCTCGCACTTACTGCATTTTTTAAAGCCAGAAGTGCCCTTTCCTTTATTGTTCATATCTATAGAAAAAAGAAAAGCAGCACACAAAAAAGACAACTGGAAAGTAAGACAGAGGGCAATTTACATTTAAGTGCTATCAGTAATGGTAGGCCTAGAATACCCAAGGATAGAAAGGTATCTGTACAAAGAAAAGGAAAGTGTATAGAGAAGTACTACTAACAAAGGTAGACAAAGAATACCAACAGCATATATAAGCAAAACTTTTTTTAAACTAGAAAATTGAAATAAAGTCTACCAACTATGGTAGCAAAGATTTCATGGAAATGAAAAAGGGAGCAAAAGGAGAAAATGTATAGTAAGGATTTTCTAAATCTAAGAGATTAACGAAGAGAGAGAGACTATAACAGATGACTAGAGAATTTTAAAATATAATTGTACTTGGCTCGAGAGATTTGGTGACGCGTCTGACACTGGAAGCGGCAAATAAGATCGGAGGTAAAATGGAAACGAGCATTATAGGTGGGGAAAAAATCTCGAGAGTTTTTGGTCCTTGTGGGTTGTAGTATGTCCAAGTCAGTTCCGATTTCGGAATTGAACCCAGAAGTCAAGTAATGAATGAAGATTTACAACATCAGATGCAATTACTAGAAAATGGAAAGTGAAGCCTAAACCAACTTTACCAGAAGTAGTGAAGATAGTAACAGAGTTAAAACAACTGGAACTGGGATATTTAGAAAAGGGTAGGAGCAAATTACAAAAGAAAAATGGGAACTGTGGGATCAATACATGCAGAGGAGGAACGAGCTTTAAAAGAAGGCAGGATATGAATCAGCTATGTAATGGTTGCCTAACAATGGCTAGATATGTTAAAAGTGATGTAAAGTGATATGCAATGTTTGCAGCTACAGATGTGTTGGCACGGTTTAGAATGTACAAGGTTTGCAACTGAGATTGTGTCGCTACAGTTTATTGCCATTTATTTAAATGTAACATGACCTATGTCATGCACGATAATTTAATGAAGATATTTCTTGTTTTTAAAAAAAGTAAATGTCTGATAAAATGAGAGAGACTGCAGTTAGCAAACAAAGATATTTGTGGGGGGCAGACTGATACCCTACACTTTTTTCACGGTGTCATACCAGGTTTGACAATTTATACAACTCCTTCAATTTGGTGTCACAGAGTGGTAGGTCAGTTTTAAGGGATCTAATTTTAAGTAGCACTACAGAATTCATAAAAGGTACCCCCCCCCCCCCCCAAGCACCTACATTAACAATGCTCAGTACAATTATACAGGTTGACTGTATACAGTGATAAATAAATAAAAAAGATTTACTAAACTTATGAATGCATGTCTATTATTGTGCTTAGATGCCTACTGACCAAACATCTTACAAATTAATACAAAAAAAGTGTATGTAGGAAAGCAGAATTAAGCAATGCAAATGGTAAAATATGACTACATAAACAGTTTACGAGGCATAAAATAAATAGACCTTTCATAGATTTAAAAAAAACATCTTAACAGAAATTGTCATTTGAAGTGCCTTCTAAAGGAGGCCTTGGAATACATTCTCAAATGAAAAAGGGTATCCGATTTCAGATGGCCAGACTTAAACAAAAACCTGTCAAATGCTTCTAGGCAAAACAGCTAACATCCTCTCACCTGACAACTTTCTAGTCAAGGAATAATGTACCAAAAGTGCCTTGAAACAGGCAGGACCGAAATTATGCAGGGTTTGGAAGGTAACTTTAAGAATCATGAGAAAAAAAAAAAAATCTGACCTCGACTGGCAGCCAGTCTAGATCCCACAGCACATGTGAGATGTTCTTGCCAAAAGCCTAGCTGCTGCATTCGGTACCCATTGCAGCCATGCCTGGTCTCCATATGCAAGCCCAAGCTAATAGGCATTACACAACAGTCCATGTGAGATGACACGAGTGTTAATTACCTGGAATCAAAGCAATGAAACTCTCAGCTTAAAGGACATTAAATTACATCATCCTCATAAACAGCAATAAAAAATGGGTCTATATTACAACAACGAATGCTTAAATGTTCAAATCTGTAAAGGTCGACCTTAACAGATCGAACAGTTAAACGTTCGAAGTTGTAAAAAAATAAATAAATAAAATGAAAGGGTTGTAGCGAGGGGGCCTCTGCATCCCCCACACCCCCACTACTTAAATATACCAACTCCGAGATCGCACTTCAGTGAACTACAGTGCGGAAATGGGAAATTTCCCATTCCCTACACTGTAGCACGATCTTGGAGTTGGTATATTTAAGTAGCAGGGGGGTGTTTTTTTTTCACTTCTAATTTTTTTTTTTTTTTTTTTTTTTTTTTTAAGAAATTCGAATGCTTAACTGTTCAATCTCTAAAGGTCGACCTTTAGAGATTCAAACATTTAAGCATTTGTGGATCTAATATAGACCCATAAAAAATACAAATCTGGGCATACTACTTAAACTTCACAGACCAACCCAGCCAAATGAGACAAAGCAACTATACCCACAGGACACAACTTCCAGGAATACAAAAATTAAGTTGTTTTTTTTTTCCTGAAACCAGGAAGACTGGATCAACTGTACAAAGGTTCAAACAGCAAACAATTGCTCGGGTAAAAGCAGTATGAAATGACGAAAATCCATAGTCACTGTCATGTTGGACTTTGCCACCACCCCCCCTCATTAGGAGGCAATGACCTCAGCAGAAAGTACAAGAGGCTGTGCCCCTGAACTAAAGAAGTGAAGTCTGTGTCCCACAAATAAATTTCTGCTTTTCTGTCTTTAGTATATTTCATTGCACTTTCAGAGCAACAAATAAATAAATAAATAAATAAATCAATGCAAGTTATTCAGGGCTCTATAGTTTTAGACAAGACTGTCAGTAATCTTGTAATATTAATGATGTTAAACTAAGTACCAAATTTTAAACAAGTTAAATTACAAATGTAATTTTATATATTAACAATTAGGACTGTAGAAAATTCTACCAGGCTTATTTTACGTGGATATTAATGGTGTGCTCCAAGCTGTGTGTCCTGGCTCATTCACATATTGCTGTCAAAGGCTGTATTGTACAAAATAGTTCTGCGTTCACTTTTCTGTCATTACTAGCATCAAATTAGCAGCAAAATATTGCAATAAAATGTTTCTGGAAAGCACTTCAGTTAAAAGACACATACATACGTACGAATTCACTTTAGAAGCTCAAAATATTGAAATATCGAAATTCAGTATTTCGAGCCCCTAAAGTGGAATCCTGAAAAGAATGAAAACTCAGAAGCTCAAATTTCAAAATCTCACATATTAATGGTGTGGACCAAGTTGTGTGCCCTGGCTCATTCACATACTGCTGCCAAAGGCTATATTGTACAAAATAGTTTTGTGTTCACTTTTCTGTCATTACTAGCATCAAATTAGCAGCAAAATATTGCAATAAAATGTTTCTGGAAAGCAGTATTTAGTGGAAATCAGTATTCTGGACCACAGTTCATATTCAAATACGTGTTCTGCTATGAAGTTAAACTTATAAATCAATGTATGTCAACACATCTGTTGTACAGGGATAAAGCCCCAACTATGGCCTAAGTGACCCAATTCAACTTGAGACTTGGGCACTTGACAGAGCTGCCAGAGAGTATGGGTGAGCCCATCTTGGTGGAAGGAAGGAGCACAGATGGCCACACATACAGCCACTTGTCTTCAGGAGAGAAGCAGTAACACAGAGAAGGCTGTAGGGTGAAAGTTACACTCCCCAACCCTCCAGTAGGTGGTAATACTTAGTGGAATGGCATTTTGAGCCACCACACTGATACAGTTTACATCTCACCCTGCCCAGGGGTAGGATTAGGCTATCCAAAAATGCACTCATTTCTGAAATGCTAGCAAGAGCATAGAGCACTTTTCATGGCTGCCTGAATGACTACCCCTTCGACAACTCTTGACTTGGTTGGGTGTGGAATACCCAGAGGACGGGAATAAATGGGCGCTGTATGATCGGGGAAGGCTTCATGGCACAGGAACAAAAATCATCAAGAGAAAAAAAAATAATCAGACAACCCTAGACAATTGGGGATTTGATAGATGAGGGGAGACAGACAGACAGAGAAAAGGATTGCATATCTGACACCAGCTCCTCCATTCTGTGGGAAAGATATGATCTGAACTACTGTAATGCTAAAATCTCAGCATATGAACTGAGGAAACACTCTTGGCTCTGACAAGCTGTGTTTGTACACCAGCCTTCAAGTATGTGATACTCATGTGGGAGTGAGCATGCACATAAAGAAAAGGCTCGATTACAACATAGTAGGCCATTATAAGTTGGTATACATATCAGCTACTGGGGGAGGCAGCCAGTCCTTATACAGAAAAACAAAGTCTCTTGTGGATGGTGGCACTGTACTGCAGCTCTAATCACTAGCCAAGACAGCAAGATGTTGTTAATGAAACAGTTGTACCTTGTAGGAAAAAGATCCCTCTCATGGAGTGATATGGGACACCACGTCCACAAGGCAATGTGAAACAAAAATAGTTCAATAGAGCATTTAGAGGGGGACGCTCAATGATTAGGCAGCAGAGAAAAGAATATTAAACTAGTTAAATAAATTAATCATTAATTAATCAACATTTTATGGGCTAACTTCAATGAGTTGGCAAGTTGGACTCAGAGACCACTGCAAATTCTAAAGTTTGCCAGCTCTTATCTGTCAGCTCTTATCTGTCACTGATGCATGTATAAAAGTGGAAGTACATGAATGTGAAGGTAATGCTACACCTCTGGTTATGTCTCCATGTGCCTCTATTTGAGGCTGCTGCAGAGGTGAAAAAAAAAAAGTGTTCTATGACGTAACAAAAGCTGTGGTACTTACATAATTTGGTTCAATATCTTTAATGGTGTGTTCTACTCCATCATCTACCACAACCACTGTCACACCTTTTCCCGTCACGTTTCTCTCCCAGACACCTGTCACATTGATATCCATCCCTGGTCTCTTGTCATTACTCTGTAATGAAGAATGAAATGCAACAAAAATTATTACTTCATCCTCACATGAAAGAAAAAAAAATCTATAAATCAGAACAATATCCTTTATAAATCAACAATCATGTATACAAATCCTATCTAGCCACTCATCAACCAATGGCAGCTTTGATTTTTCTTGTGCATTTATACACTCACAAAAATATATTACTTCACCCAACCTGAGAAATATCAATGGTTGATGCAAATCATGCTTTCTCAGCTATGACTAAAACTGAAGCCTGGCTCCGTGGTACAGTGGAATAGAACCCTTACTATAACCTGACTTACTACGGTTTGATTAGTAGCCCCAGCACTGCAAGAGCCAAGTCGCAAGGGGAAAAGTGAAGATGCATGACCTACTTGTCACTCTAAAGGGAGGGTGAAGTTCGGGTGCATTTGGCGGCACAAGGAGCAGTAACTTTTATCATCTTTCCCTTTCAAATTATTTGTTCCCAATGTCTTATTCCTTTGCCAGTTTTCTTCCATAAATGATAGCCCCCACTTGCCTATTGTCTTCTGTATACCTAATTGCAGTCATTGCAATCGACAGAATATCTTTTCTCTAATCACTTGTTGGCTTACTTCTTAGAATACTCTCTATTACTTTATGAATCTAATATCCTGTATGGTTATTCATATTCTCCTGAAGGATCTGCATCCAAACTCTCAGTCTTTCCTCGTTTCATGAGCTTCCCCCCTGTTTCGTCAACATACGCTTTCTGCTTGTGTTATGTATAGAAGCCTTAACTGTGTAGCTCTTGAATACCCCTTCAAATCAGGCAATCTCAAACTACCTTGTTCTATGGGAAGAATCAGCTTATCCTACTTGACTCTTGCCATCTTCCCTTCCCAGATAAAATCCTTCAACTCTTTTTTAATTGCATCTACAACTTCTCTTTGGATTGATTAAAATATGCCTGACCTGTGCATAAAACTAAAGGGACTAAAAATGTTTTGACTGCTTGTACCTTGCTATCTATATCCATAAAACAGAGCTTCCAATTTCTCAGCTGTTGCACTATCTTTTGTATAATCAATTCCCAAATATCCTTAGCTGCCACAATACAATCCTTTTTAATCCATACTCCCAGGTACTTCATTGTATCATGTCTCCATAAATATGGGCATTGCTGAACCAATTTGTATGTGGATACATAGCTTACAGCTATTGCCTTTGTTTTCTCTTCATTAATTCTGAATCAGGAAAAGACGTGAAACTGTCTCAAAATGCTCAATAACATTGAAATCTCCTTCTCTGGTTTTATCAGGTATAAAAATAATATCTGCAAATAAAGTCAGCTTTTCTCGACTACCATACCAATTATATCTTACTTTGAGTCCCTTACATTCTTTGCCAATGGTTCTAAATATAACACACACAATAATGGGGAAAGAGGACACCCTTGCATGTTCCTCTGCTCGAACATAACTCATCACATAGGAACCCACCCACTTATTTTTCGCCTCCGAGGATATTCCTAATCAACCTTGCAGTTTTATCAGGGAATGCAAATGCTTCTGTTGTACTGCTCCAAATCCCAAATTACTCTTTCAAATGCTTTTTCTGCATCAATATTCTCCAACAGTTGTATTTCCGTACATTCCAATTCCCTCTGGATCATCTCTGTTCTGATAATGTTGTCAGAATGTTTGCCTCCCCTCCACAAAACCACATCGATCCATATCCATCAATTTTGGCATCACCTTTGCCATTCGTTTAGACATTGCAAACACTTTATAATCATGGTTTAGAATTAAAATGGGCCTATATGAAGCTGGATACAAGGGTCTATATTATATCAGTGAACGCTGATTGATCGAACTTATGTAAGTGAAAGCTTACAATCTCGAACTGTCAGAACAGCAAATTTTTTTCCTGGGGGGGGGGGGTCGCTGATCCAAAACACATACACACAACACAAGCACACCAAACAAACAGCAATCCACACACACACACCTAAAATCTGACACCTAACCCTACACTAAACTATACACACACCACTAACTCTCCACTTACCTTAACCCAAACCCTAAAATACGTCACTATCGCACACTCACCTCACCCACTCCCTAACCCTAACTCATCTAACCCGCCCTAACCCTCACATCCTCACAATCGCACACATACCTAACCCGCACACATACCTAACCCTAACTCACCTAACCTGCCCTAACACTCACATCCACACAATCGCACGCATACCTGAATCTGACCCGTAACTTTCCACCACAGCACTGAAAATACCGAAGCAACAGAAACGTTTCTGCTGCTTCGATATTTTAAACATTCGCTTACATAAGTTCGATCAATCAGCGTTCACTTTTTTTAAGCGTTCGCTGATCTAATATAGACCCGGATCCAATGGGTCTTTACTATATTTAGATATTACGCATACTTCCAGGATGTTGGTGCATCTCCTCCTCTTAAAATACTGTTAAAATCTTCCAGATCTTTATCAGTTTTTCTCTCCAGCTTCCAAATTTCTACAGGAATACCATCTATTCCAGAGAACTTTCCTGTAGATTGTTCATACATCACCATTATTATCTCATCTCCTTGTTTACCTCTAACATTGGCACATTTAATTCTTCCATAAATATTTCCATTTGTGAATTTCCACATTTCTCTGCTTTATACAGATTTTCATAAAATTTCCTAAATATTTCTAGTACCTCTACATGATCTCTGGTTATCTTCCTTGCTACAGTCTCCCTAAGCTTGGCAACAACCTTTTTTACTTTCTGTTGCCCAAGTCGTGGTGCTAAAAGTTTTCGTGCTCTGGAGTCATCAAAAAATTGTTGTTTAACAGCTGTATTTCTAAACTCATGTATATTATCTAGGTAATCCCTTATTTTCTGCATAGCATTCTGCAACTGCTCCTCCTCCTCTTGTTCTGTGAGATTCCCCCTATTCTGCAATACTTTTAACTTTTTTCAGTCCCTTTTAAATAATTCTTGTTACTTTTTAAGCATAACTCTCTTTCATTTCCACCCTATTTTTAAACTCCACTTTACTCTTATCCCACTCCCTAGATATATTTTCAGAAGTTTATTCTTCCCTAATTACTTTAAAATAATTTCCACACTCCATTCCTTAAATTCTGCCCCTCTTGCAATTAATGTAAGTACTCCCCTGGTTCCTTTTTCACAGATAGTCTGCTGAATAACCTTTCTGAAATCCTTTCTTTATCGAATTCACATGCTCAGTTCTTTCCAAATGTGACTCTTGCAGCACAGCTACTTGGACTCTACATTTTTAATATACAGTAGTTCACTACTCTTTCTTTTTTGTATACATCTGTGAGACCATTTACATTTAAAGACAATATATTAAGTGCTTTCATTATGTTAAGAAGTTATTACTCCCACCAGTTATGTGTAACAGCTTTTTTTTTTTTTTTAAATGTCTAGTTTCAGCTTTTGTGTCACATGCATACACTAATGTTTGGCAGGTCAATCTTTTATACATTTGTATCTTTTCATATCTATTTGAACCCACGTCACATCTTACAATTTTTTTTGTTTTAGTGAAAACCCTCACACACACACACACACACACACACACACACACACACACACACACACACACACACACACACCGAACACCCCTAAAACCTATTAACTTAATACTAGCACACAAAAAGTACAGTTGTGTACAATTCCCATAAATGTAGATGTTAAGAGTGTATTCACTGTTGGAGTCATCACCTGTGGGTTATCCCTCCTGTGGTAGCTCTTGGCCGGCCCAAACACCACAGTCAAATGTTTTTTTGCATCGGCTGCTGTCGCTTGCTGACTGACATCAGGTCGTCAGTGCTATAAAGGAAAGCAGCCAACACCATTACATCAGTTTTTCTTGCCCTTACCAGTCAGAGGCCCAAGTAACTATGGTAAAGTGGTCCTGGTGGCTAAAAGCCACCGTTAGAAGCTTTTGTCTCCCTAAAGAAAGACGATATAAGGGGAAGGAGGGAGGGAAACCAGAACTGCAACAGTGAATACACTCGAACATCTACATTTAGAAGCTTTTGTCTCCCTAAAGAAAGACGATATAAGGGGAAGAAGCGAGGGAAACCAGAAATGCAACAGTGAATACACTCGAACATCTACATTTATGGTAAATGTACACAACTGCACTATGTTCTTCGTGATTCACTGTTGCAGTCATCATCTGTGGGAGGATTCCCAAAGCTGAGTAGAGGGGTGGTAGGATTAGTAAGAGACCTAGGAATGGATCCGCATGCCCTGCAGAAAGTACAGTTATGAACACTTACCATAAATGTAGATGTTAGAGTGTATTCACTGTTGCAGTCATCACATTTGGGTTATCCCTGCCAGGGTAGCCCCCGGCCGGGCCGAATACCAGAGGCTTAGTATTTCTGCATTGGTTGCTGTCACCTCAGGACTGATGTCAGGTCATCAGTAGTATAAAGTAAGGCAGCTGACGCCATTCCATCAGTTTTTCTTGCCCTGTCAGGAGCCCCCAAAGTGGGAGAGAGAAGAAAAGGGGATGGAGGGAGGGAAACCAGGACTACAACACTGAATACACTCAAACATCTACATTTATGGTAAGTGTACACAACTGTACTATGTTCTTTGTGTTTCACTGTTGCAGTCATCACATTTGGGTTGATTCCCAAAGCGGAGGAAAAGGGTGGAGGCAGACTATGGGCTGGCTAGGATGCCCTGTAAGACTGCAGTGGCAAAGACTGCCCTGGATTTGAAGAAGACAGGCAGGTGGTAATGCTTGGTGAAGGTGTGGACAGATGTCCACGTGGCAGCCTCCAGGAGGTCTCTGGTGGGGACTCCTCGGAGGAAAGCTGCAGAGGTGGAATCTGCTCTGGTAGAGTGAGTCCTGACCCCCTTAGGGGAGGTTTCCCGTGTTGCTTGTAACAGAAATGGATGCAGTGTGCTATCCATTTGGAAATGGTTTGTTTGGATATGGCTTTGCCCTCTGCCCCTGCAGCAACGCTGACTGGCAAATGATCAGTCTTTCTGAAAGATTTAGTCCTGTCTAGATAGAATCTGAGCTGTCTGTGCACATCTAGAGAGTGCAGGATCCTTTCCCCCTTGTTTTGTGGGTTAGGGAAAAAGGTGGGCAAATCAATGGGTTGGTTGAGAGCCACACTGGATACCACTTTGGGCATGAAGGATGGGTTAGTCCTGAGGTACACCCTGTCAGCATGGAAGATGATGAAGGGCTCTACAGCCATGAGTGCTTGTAACCCGGATTCTCTTCTGGCTGAAGTGATGGCTAGAAGCAAGGCTGTCTTCCAGGAGAGAAACTTTAACTCTGCTGAAGATGCTGGTTCAAAGGGGGGCAGGGTGAGCTTTTCCAACACAAAGTTTAGGTCCCAAGCTGGGGTAGGTGCTCTTCTGGGTGGCTTCAAGTTGCTAGCCCCCCTTAGGGACTATTTGATGAGAGGGTTAGAAAAGTGGGTGCTCGGTGTTGAAATGAGCAGAGATAGCAGAGGCATGAATTTTAATACAGGAAAAGGACAGACCACTGTGTAGCAGGTCAGCTAGGTAATCCAGGATGAGAGGTAGGGAGGACTGTGCCATATCAACTCCCTTAGCCTGAATCCAGGTGCAGAACCGTTTCCATTTGTCAGCATAAGATTTTCTAGTGCTAGGGCATCTAGCCTCACATATAACATCTAGAACCTGTTTACTGAGATTGGCAGCTTGATCGGTGGTCAGGGAATAAGCCAGGCTGCCAAACTGTGGGTCTGCAATTGGGGATGCATGAATTCTCCTTCCCTCTGGGTCAGGAGGGTTGGGATCTGAGGGAGATGCCATGGTGGTAGTGGGGAGAGGCTGCGCAGCAGTGGGTACCAGTGCTGGTGAGACCAGTCTGGAGCAATCAGAATTGTCCTTGGTTTTTCCACCATTATTTTGAGCAGTACCCTTGTAATGAGAGGTAGTGGGGGAAAAGCACAGACCGAGAGGTTGACTCAGGGGAAGGATAGGGCATCCACTTTTCAGGCCCTGCAGAGAGGCTCCCTGGTGCAGAACTTGCTGAGCTGATGGTTGGAGTGGGAAGCAAACAGGTCGACCTTCGGCGTGCCCCATTAATGAGTTATTAGGGTGAAGGTTCTTTGATCTAGCTGCTGCTCGTGTGGGTCCAGAGGATTTCTGCTTAAGTGATCTGCCAGAGAGTTTAGAGAGCCTGGCAGGAATTGTGCTAACAGGTGTAGATGCATGGTTGATGCTGTGTGCAAAAGGGTCATGGTGAGCCTGCATAGAGGGTAGGAATAAGTCCCTCCCTGCTTGTTGATATACTACATCACAGTGGTGTTGTCTGTTTTGATCAGGAGAGCCCCTGGGGAGAGAAGGGGCCTGAAAGCTGTCAATGCGTGCTGGACAGCTAACATCTCTTTTTTGGTTGATGTGCAGATGTATTTGCTGTGGGCTCCATTGGCCCTGTATGCACCTGCTGTCCAGGTGTGCACCCCAGGCATAGTCTGATGAGTCTGTGGTGAGGGACTGGGCAGCAGGGGGGGGGGGGTGAGAAAGGTAGTCCCTTGTTGTGGGAGCATGCTGCTGCCCACCAAAGAATCTTTTCTTAGGCAAGGTATTAGTGGTATAAGAGTTTCCAGGTCTTGAGAGTGTTGACATCAAAGGCTTTTTAGGTACCGCTGAAGTTTCCGCATATGCAGTCTGCCATATGGAATGAGTACAATGCAAGATGCCATGAACCCCACAGCTTGCAGGATTTTCCTTGCCGATAACTGGGGTTTGGTGGCTAGCTGAGAGAAGTAAGCTGTCAGGTAAGTTTGCTTTTCTGCTGAAAGGAATGCCATCTGGGATGCTGTGTCCAGGTTTGCTCCCAGGAATATAATCCTTTGGGTAGGTACTAGTATGGATTTCTTCTCATTGACAGTGTACCCTAGGGAGGTCAGTAGGGACTTTACAAAGGCCAGGTGCTTGAGCAGATTTCCTATCTGCCTGAATTAGGCAGTCATCTAAGTATGGGTAAAATTGTATATTTCTTTATCTGCAAAATGCAATGGCGGGAGCCAGACATTTTGTGAAAACTTTGGGAGCAGTAGATAAGACAAAGGGAAGTGCAGAGAATTGAAAGTGCAAAGATCCTTCCCTGAAACAGACATTTCCTGCATGATTCCCTGATTGGGATGTTGAGGTAGGCCTCTTTTAGGTCGAGTGTAGCTAACCAAGCATTCTTGGAGAGCATAATTAGTAGTTGCTGGAGGGTGAGCATTCTGAATTTTGGTATCACCAGGAAGGTGTTTAGAATGGATAGATCGAGGATGGGGTGCCAGGTGCCCTTTTTTCTGGGTACCAGGAAAAGTCTGGAGTAGAAAAGTACAGTTGTATACACCTACCATGAATGTAGATGTTAGAGTGTCTTCACTGTTGCAGTCATGACTGTAGGGTTCTCCAATGCCGGCAGGCAGCCCTCGGTCGGCCAGAATCCCAAAGTCTGGGTCCGGCGTCGGTTGTTCAACTCTGCTCGTCCCAAAACCACTGCAAATACACCTCAGAAGAATGGTGAAAAAGGAACCACACAAAACATCTACATTTATGGTAGGTGTACACACAGCTAAAAGGCCCTGCAAGACTGCAGAGGCAAAGCCTGCCCTAGACTTAGAGTAGAGAAGCAAACTGTAGTGCTTAGAGAAAGTATGCACTGAACGAGGAAGGCTGCAGAAGTGGCAGCAGCATGGTTCCTGGGATTTGCTTTCCATGGTGTGAACAACAAAATCTGATTCCATGAGCAATCCATTTAGAAATGGTTTGTTTAGAAATGGCTACCTTGGGAACTTGAAGCAGAAGAAACAAAGAATTGTTCAGATTTATTTTGAGGAGTGGGAAAAGGTTGGCAAGTGGATAGTTTGATTTAATGCCACTTTGGAAACCACCTTCAAAGATACCCTGTCTTGATGAAAAATAATATAAGGTTCCACCGCCATAAGAGCTTGTAACTCTGAAACTCTCCTGGCAGAGGTTAGTGCCAACAGGATACCAAAACATAATTGAGGTCCCAAGCAGGGATAGGAGGAGATCTAGGAGGACTTAAGTTCTTAGCTCCTCTGAGGAACTGTCTCATGAGCTGGTGGGAAAAGATGGGAGGCTCTGTATTATAATGAGCAGAAATAGCTGAAGCATGGATCTTAATGGAAGAGAAAGAGAGTCCGTAGAATTAAAGTAATGTTAGGAAGAAGAGGATCAGAATCCTGAGCCTGCATCCAGAAAATGACATCCATAACCTGCTTGGGTAGGAATGAAGAAATCAAAGGCCCTGGATTAACCAGGCCACCAGGCTGAGAGTTCTGACATGAGAGTGTAGAACCTGACCTAGATGTTGGGACAGAAGGTTCAGAGGCATAGGTTTATTAGAGTTGGACCAAAAACTGCGAGGCCAATTTGGAGCCCACAAGATTATCATCTTGGTTTGTCCTGTTTTTCCTCCAACTGAATGACAGGGCATCCACTTTCCAAGCCTTTCTGTGGAATGTCCTGGTGCAAAAAATCTGCAGCTGATGATTTAGATGGGATGCAAAGAGATCTATGTGAGGACATCCCCATACTGCTATCATCCTGAATATTTTGGTGTCCAGCATCCACGAAGGTTTCTGCTCAAACACTCTGCCAGTAAGTTGTGTTTTCCTGGTAGAAACTGAGCTTGAAGATCCAGATTGCAAGTTAGAGCTGTGTTCCATAAATCCATGGCTAGTCTGCAAAGAGGGTAGGAATGAGATCCCCCTTGTTTGTTTATGTACCACATAACTGTGGTGTTGTCTGTCCGCATTAGTAGTTGTCCTGGCTGTATGAGATTCCTGAAGGCCAATAGAGCTTAACATCTCCTTTAAGTTGATATGCAGGTGCTTCTGATCCTTTGTCCAAAGGCCCTGCAGACAATTGCCCTGAAAAAGCATAATCCGAGGCATCCGTGGTTAGAATCTGAGAGGCAGGAGGTGAAGGCAAGGAATGGCAGGAATCAGTATGTCCAAACTGTGGTAATGCTGAGACCATACACATTTTAGGTACCACTGTATTTTCCTCATGTGTAGTCTTTCATATGGTACGAGAAGGATGCAGGAGGCCATGTAACCCAAAGCCTGCAGGAATTTCCTTGCAGATAGATGGGAAAGCCTTGAAAGTTGATGCCAGCTATAATTGTTTTTCGGATGTCAGAAAAGCCATCTGGGTTGTAGTGTTGAAAAGTTCTCTTGTGATGGTGTCAAATTTGACTTTACACAGAATCCCAGGAATTTGAGGAGGCTTTGTACAAAATGTAGATGCTGGAGTAAGACATCCTTGCTGTCTGCCTGAATTAGACAATCATCCAGATAAGGGTAAATTTGAATTAGCCAGGCATTTGAGGTATTTTCTGCAATCTTGCCTGATTGGATTTAAAGGAGGCATATTTACACATTCCCAAGTCACCATCCATGCATCTTTGGACAGCATTGGAAGTAACTGCTGTAGAGTAAGCATCTTGAATTTTGGAATCTCTAGAAAGGTGTTCAAGACCGACAGATCCAGAATGGGTCTCCATGAATTTTCTGAAAGAGGTACCAGTTCTATGGCATTCCATTGATGTTTTGGAAGGTCTGGCCATCCGCTTGACCTTTGGCAAAGTATGAAAATGGAATTTGTAACCTCTTAAAATCACATCCAAAACCCATTTATCCTAGAAGCAGTCCACTGCCTTGGTTCATAAGCAGCGTAAGAAATCTTTAACTGTTTGCATGGATTTCACCTTATCCTCCATCTTTTAATCACCTCTTCAGCTTTAGATCCAAACAAAACATTATGCTGAACAGGATCATCCAATAATTTAGCCTTTACTTGTTCAGGTAAATTCTGTTCCTTTAGCCATGCATGTCTTCTAATGACTGTGCCATGCTTCCCAACTTGTTCAGTGGCATGGTTTTAAGACAGATAAGAGAAATTGCTGACATTTAAGCATATGAAACTGACAGTTTAAAGCCCTAATGGACAAAGTAGCAGAAGTGTACACCTTTTGCCCCATCTTTCCAAGGCTCGAGAATCCTTTTCAGTAGGAATAGGATTTTTGGGCAGTAGCCTTTTTACCACCTTAGGACCCTGAGAAATGGTTTAAGGGTCAGCAGTAGGATTCTTGTATAAAAGTACCTATCAGGCTTAACAGGAGCAGGAGGAAAAGAATCAGGGTTAAATTAGTTCCTAAAAGGCATCATCCACAATATCCAAAACAGGAGGAATAGCCAGGGTCATGTTGGGGTAGAAGAAAATCCCTCAGTCTTTTCTTGGATTCTGAATACTCCTGTCCAAGGAATGGATTCTTCCACATCAGAATCCTCATAAGGAGGGAAAGAATATTCCTGATCAGAAGAAGAAACTGAGCAAACAGAAGCCTGATCAGAGGAATCATAATAAACATCCTGCCTTGTAACTGTTTCTGTGACTTGGGAGCCGGTTCAGAAGAGGCTGAAGTCTTTGATTGGTCCTGCAACAGAGATATTTAAAGGCCTGGTTGGCTCCTGAGAGAGAGCCGCCGGTTCTCGTTCGAAATGAAATAGAAGAGGGGGCTGCAAAGCGCTCACTGGCGGCGGCCGAAACCTGAGCTGGCTCCACATGTGCGCTATCATCAGATTTGGACTAGATGGAACTGCGTCCTATTTGTACATTTGTAGTTAAAGCCCAGTAATGAAAAAAAAAAAATCATATACCTCGCTTGATTGTACGCTGATTGAATCTATCACAAAAAGAATGAAAATCCTTATGAGGTATTTGCTTCCCACATGAACGGGGACTTTGAGTGGAGAAGGAAAAAGTCTCGGACCGTAGTAAGAAATATTAGTCAGGAGTCTACCGAAGTTGAAAAAAACCCCGACCAGACTTTGGGATTGGATTCTGGCCGATCTGCCTGTGCCTGCCGCAGGGGAGAACCACAGTCTTGACTGCAACAGTGAAACACGATGAACATCCTTAGTCTATCTGTTCTAGGGAAAGACTTGCTTTTTCGCTTCTGCCACTGGTTGTGTGTAAAAGAAAAATTTGTATCCATGGGACACTATGTTGTTTGAGACCCAGCCATCGGGTGTGGTGGGCCCAGGTGCCTGCGTGGAAGGAGAGTTTTCCTCCTACGGGCAAGTGCAGGTGGACAGAGGGAGGGGGTGGAAGTGGAGAGTCATTGTAAGTTCTTACCATGAGGGGGTGGCTTTGCACTCCCTGGTTTTGAAGTGGAGGAACTTCATTGCTTTGATCTCTGCATTCTCTCTGGCTGCTGTCTGGGGGGGGGGGGTCTGCTTTCCCGGGGTCTGGGCTGGACTGACTTGGAGGGGCAATGCCTACTGAACCTGGGTGGCTGGACCTGTAGGAAATCCTTAACTGTCTGCATAGATTTAGCTTTTTCTTCCATCTTTTTTAAGAGCCCCTCTGCCTTGGTGCAAGGGTGCATCCAATAATTTAGATTTGACATGGTCTGGCAAGGGCTGTTCCTTAAGCCAAGCATGCCTTTTAAGGACAGAACCTGTGACTGCTGCCCTGCAAGAAGCTTCTAGGGCATCAAAACCACAGTGTAAGGTGTGCTTAGTTACTTGACTTGCAGAATGCATTAGCTCTTGTAACTCTATTTTCTGCACAAGCAGTAAAGGATGATATTTTTTGTTTGAGGAGTTCCATGGTATGTTGCTGAAATTTTAGCATATGGAACTGATAATTTAGTGCTCTGACAGCAAGAGTAGTAGAGGTGTATACCTTTTTACCCCATCTGTCTAGTGCTCGGGAATCCCTATCTGAGGGGGTAGGATTCTTAGCAGAAGTTGCTTTAATTCCTTTAGGCCCTTGAGAAATAACCTCAGGATCAGCAGTAGGATTTTTGAAAATAAATTTGTGTGAGTCAGGGACTCTGTAATACTGGTCAGGTTTTCTGTGAGCAGGAGGGAGGGTTTCAGGAGTCAAACTAGATTCCATGAAAACATCATCTACAACATCCAGGAGAGGAGGAATGGCCAGGGGTCTGTGCTGTGGAAGATCTAAGAATTCTGAGTCTCTTTTTAGACTGAGGGTAGTCCTGACATTCCCATTGGAAATGCTCCCTTAAAGAATGAAGGGTTTCCCCAAATGAAAAATCCTCAGGTGGAGAGGCTGAAGGAATGGATTCCTCTGCATCAGAGTCCTCATAATCAGAGGGGGGTTGCATGCCTTCATATTCAGATGCATCAGCATCATCAGACTTCTGTTCAGATAAAACTACTGGGGACAGATCTCTTTCTTTTGGAAGGGGTAGCTTGGCTTCTCCTGATCAGTATTATAAGGTCTTTCGCCATTTTAAGCATTTGAGACTGAGGCAAAGAAGCAGGTATCTGAGATTGGGTCATCGGTTTCTTGGGCATGGTTCGTACCCTGGGCCTTAGAAACTCTGTAGTTTTAGAAAGAATGGTAGATGCGAAAGAAGTCATTAGTTTGTGTCGAGAATCGGTAGTGTGAAGTACTTCCTTGGAAGCTGATGCCTGCTGAGCAGCTCCTGGCCCATCCAAGGTAGAGACAACAGCAGGATCCTTAGTCGAAGAAGAGTTTTGCAGCATACCAGACTCTAAAAGGGTCTCAGTAGAGGCCTGTGAATCCACAGAAGCGGGCATCAGAGACTGCGAAAGCGCCTCACTGAGGACGAAGAACTGATGACTAGCTTAACGGAAGCGTCATCGGTAGGTCTGGATCTGTGCGATCTGTCGAGGACTGTGAGCGAAAATATCTAGCTACAATAAGGGCTTGACGATGTATAGTTCTGGGGCTGAACAAAGCACAAAAGCGAGAGCGAGGGACATTGTGGTCTGGGCCTAAGCAAGTGATGCAGTAAGAATGAAAGTCTCTGTGTGGTATTTGATTTCCACAGGCGAGACAATTGTTAAATTTTTCTGACATCAGTTAGAGAAAGAAAAATGGATCTCCAACGGGGTACTTAGCTTTAGAAGACTTCAGCTTCAATTTGGAAGACTAAACTCAGGTAGCAGCCGACCAGCATTCGCGTGAACTGCTTCGGCTTCGGGCTCCTCCACAAGAAAGACTGATGTAATGGCATCGGCTGCCTTACTTTATACTACTAATGACCTGATGCCAGTCCTGAGGTGACAGCAACTGACGTAGAAATACTAAGCCTCTGGTATTCGAGCTGGCCGAGGGCTACCCTGGCAGGGATAATCCAAATGTGATGACTGCAACTGTGAAACATGAAGAACATCTGCAGAGGCAAACCTTGCCCTAGCATTAGAAAATAGAGGTAGGTGGTAATGCTTGGTAAAGGTATGGACAGAAGTCCAGATGGCAACTTCCAGGATGTCCCTGGTGGGAACTCCTCTGAGGAATGCTGTGAAAGTGGAAACTGCCCTAGTGGAATGGGTTTAAATAGACTTGGGGGGGGGGGTCCCATGCAATCTGTAGCAGAAATGGATACAGTGTGATATTCATTTGAAAATGGGCTTCCCCTCTGCCCCTGGGGTAAAGCTGACAAGTAGTTGGTCTGTTTTCCTGAAGGGTTTAGTATGGTCCAGATAGTATCTGAGCTCTCTGTGCATGTCAAGTGAGTGCAGAATTCTTCCCCCCTTGTTTTGAGGGTTAGGAAAGAAGGTGGGTAGATGCATGGCCTGGTTGAGAGTTACATTAGATACCACCATGGGCATAAAGGACGGGTTAGTCCTCAGAGAGACTCTGTCTGTATGCAAGATGATGAAGGGCTCAATGGCCATCAATGCCTGAAGTTCTGAAACCCTTCTGGCTGAGGTGATAGCTAGGAGAAAAGCAGTCTTCCAGGAGAGGTATCTTAGTTCTGCTGAAGCAGCAGGTTCGAAGGGTGGGGTAAGGTTAGTTTTTCCAAAACATAGTTCAGGTTCCAGGTTGGAGTGGGTGATCTTCAGGGAGGTCTGATATTAGAAGCCCCTCTGAGGAACTGTTTAATCAAAGGATGGGAGAACAGGGCTGTTCTGTGTCAAAATGAGCTGAAATGGTTGAGGCATGGATTTTAATAGAGGATAAGGAGAGGCCACTATTAAGTAGCTCCATTAGGTATTCCAGGATAAGAGGGATGGAAGGTTGTGAGGTACTGCCCCCTCTGGACTGGCTCCAGGAGCAGAATCTTTTCCATTTTCCTGCATAAGATTTTCTGGTGCTGGGTCTCCTGGCCTCTGATAATATCTAGGACCTGTTTGCTTAACAGTCGCCCCTGGTTTGTCTTTAGAGTATTAGCCATGCTGATAGTTTGAGAGTCTGCAAGTCTGGATGCAGCACCCCCCCCCCACCTAAGTGAAGATGTCTGAGATCAGGGGAAGCTGCCTGGGAGGCTGTAAGGTCAGGCTGCTCAGTAAGGGGTACCAATGTTGTCTGGGCCAATCTGGAGCAATGAGGATGGCCTTTGGTCTCTCCTCCTTTATTTTGATCAATAAAAAGAGGAAGAGGAGGGAATGCGTACACAAAGAGGGTGTTGTTCCAGGGGAAGGTCAAGGCATCCACCTTCCATGCTAGGTGGTGATACTCCCTGGTACAGAATTTTTTCAGCTGATGGTTGAGATGCAAAGCAAAGAGACCCACCTCTGGAGTCCCCCACGCCAGAGTGATTTGGAAAAAGATTTTTCTGTGGAGTTGCCATTGACGGGGGTCCAGTAAGTTTTCACTTAAGTGCTCTGCCAGGGTGTTGTTGAGCCCGGATATGTATTGAGCTATTAGGTGTAATCCCGAGGCTGTCAGCCAGAGGTTCATGGCGAGCCTGCACAGAGGGTAAGATTGTGTCCCTCCCTGTTTGTTGATGTACATCAATACTGAGGTGTTGTCTGTTTTGATAAGGAGAACCCCTGGCTTGAGATGGGGTTTGAAGGATGTCAGAGACTTTTGTACTGCAATCATTTCCTTCTGGTTGATGTGTAAGGGAAGGTGCTGGGCATCCCAAAGACCTTGGGTGCACCTGTCTTCTAGGTGAGTGCCCCAAGCAATGTCTTAAGCGTCGGTGGTAATGGTCTGCCCAGTTGGGCGGAGGGTGAAGGAAAGACCCTTGTTCTGTACACAGGCCTCTGCCCACTGGAGAAACTCTGCCCTTATACAGGTGGTGAGAGGGAGAGAGGTCTCTAGAGGTTGAGAGTGCTGACACCAAAAGTTCTTTAGGTACCAATGAAGTTCTCATGTGAAGCCTGGCCACAGAAATTAGAAGGATGCAAGATGCCATGTACCCTAAAGGCTTGCAGGAACTTCCTCACTATGAGGTGACTTCTGGAAGCCAGCTGGGTAAAACAGAGGAAGGAAACTCTGCTTTCCTGGGGATAGGAAAGCCATTTGGGATACTGTGTCCAGCAGTGTTCCCAAGAAAATGATCTTCCTGGAGGGTGTTTGCTTTGATTTCTTCTCAATGACTGTGTACCTTAAGGAGGTTAGGAGGGTTTTAACAATGAGGAGGTCCAGCAGGAGCTTTTCTTTGCAATCTGCCTGAATGAGGCAGTCATCCAGATAAGGATAAATCTGTATATTTTTCTGTCTGCAAAAGGTTATGGCTAGGGCTAAGCATTTGGTGAGTACCCTGGGAGTAGTAGATAAGCCAAATGGTAGCACAGAGAACTGAAAGTTTTGTGACCCTGCTCTGAAAAAAAGGAATTTCCTGTAGGATTCCCTTATGGGGATGTGGAGGTAGGCATCTTTTAGGTCTAGGGTACCTAGCAAGTTTTTGTCAGCATAGGCAGCAGCTGCTGCAAAGTTAGCATTTTGAATTTGGGGACCACCAGGGAGGTGTTTAGAATGGATAGATCCAGGATGGGCCGCCAAATGCCCTCTTTTCTGGGAGCAAGGAAGTCTGGAATAAAAGCCTTTGCCTGTTTGACCTGAGGGGACAGGCTCTACTGCCCCTTAGGATAAGAGAGTTTGGACTTGTTTCAACGCCTCTGCCCACTGATTTGGAGGTAAATCTGGGTACCCTCTTGGAATTGGGAGTTCGTTGAAGGAGAATTTGTATCCCTGAAAAATTATCTTTAAGACCCATTGGTCCTTTGTTACAGAAAGCCAATTTTCTTTGCAGAAGGAGAGCCTTCCTCCTAGTTTTTGGTGAGTGAAAAAAGGGCAGAGGGGAGAGAGAGTCATTGAGATTTTTGCCACAGAGGGATGGCTCAGAACTCCCTGCCTTTCAAGCGGAAGTGTTGCACTGTTTGATTCTCTGCTGTCCCTGGGATAGGAGTCTGGGTGGTCTGTCCCTGTGGGGCTTACCTTGCCCTTGTCTGCTAGTTGCAGGAAAGGACCAGTGCTTTGAGGGAAAATTTCTGATGAACCTAGGAGGTTGTACCTGAAAGAAATCTTTTACTGTTTACATAGATTTTGCTAGTCTTCCATCTTTTTAAGCAGCTCTTCTGCTTTTACTACAAACAAGCGGTCCTTATCCAAGTTTGCTTCAAGTAATTTAGATAGGACATGATCAGGGAGAGGTTGTTCCTTCAACCATGCATGTCTCCTAATGACAGATTCTGACACTGCTGCCCTGCTTGAGGCTTCTAGGGCATCACATCCACACTGTAAGGAGTGTTTGTCCACTTGACAAGTAGAGTGCAGTATGAATTGGCACAATCAGAAAAGGTTGAAATATTTTGTTATAATAGTATGTCTGTTGTTGATATTTTAACATGTGGAACTGACAGTTGAGTGCTCTGATAGCCAAGGTTGCAGAAATGTCTACTTTTTTTTAACCCATCTGTCCAGAGCTCTGGATAGGATTCCTTGCAGAACTAGCCTTATTTCCTTTTGGTCCCTGTGTAATGACCTCTGGGGCTGCAACAAGATTTCTGTAGAGGCATTTGCGAGAATCCGGTACTCTGTAATACTGGTCAGGTTTTCTGGGAGCAGGTGGGAGGGCATCAGGAGCTAAGCTGGATTCATAGAAGACATCATCCACTACCTCTAAGATTGGAGGGATGGCCAAGGGTTTGTGCTGGGGCAGGTCTAGAAACTATCTTAGTCTTTTCTTAGACTGTGGGAAGTCCTGGATTCCCAGTGGAAATGTTCCCTGAGGGTGTAAAGGGTTTACGTAAGACCTTCTGGTGGGAAAGCAGAAGGAATGTATTCTTCTGGATCTGAATCCTCATAAGCAGTCAGAGGTTGCTGTTCCTCTTCAAAATCTGAATACTCAGACTCCTCAGAATCTTGTTCTGTCAGTATTTCAGGAGAAAGGTCACTTCCTTTTAGAAGTTGTGGCCTGACTACCCCTGATAAGGGTGATAAGATTCTCTGCCCATTTTTAAGGATTTGAGCTTGGGGTGGTGCAGCAGGAGTAAAATGGTGGCTAGAGGCAGTTTTACTAGGAGTGGCCTTGCTTCTAGGCCTAAGAGTATCCATCAGTCTGAGAAAAACGGTAGTCGGATGAGAAGACATTGTTTTTTTGTCTAGATTCAGTAGTGTATAAAAACTCCTCGGAAGCCGGTGTCTGTGTCACGGCTATGGACCAAACCAAGGCAGAGACAAACAAAGGCTTGGAAGACTAAGTAGATTTCTGTGGCATACGGGACTCCTAAAGGGTCTCAGTAGAGACCTGCGAATATATCGAATCAGGCATCAGTGACTGCAAAGGAGCCTCACTGAATTCCGGAGTACTGATGACCTGCTTAGCAGCAGAGTCGTCGGAAGGCTTAGCCTTGTGTGGTCCGTCTCCATCTTTATCCTTACTTTTTTTGGAATGTCTATGGATTGTTGGTTGACGGGTGCCATATCGGCTACAATAAGAGCTTTACAATGAATGGTTCTTGCGTTAAAGAGGGCACAGAATCGGCAACGAGGGACATCGTGGTCTGGGCCTAAACAAGTGACGCAGTATGAATGGAAGTCTCTGTGTGGGATTTGCTTTCCACACGCGAGACAATTGTTAACTTTTTCGGACATCGATTAGTACAAGAAAAAAGGATCCCCAACGGCGTAATAAGCTTTAGACCTTTTCAGCTATAATTCCAACTCTGGTAGCGACCAACCGGCACACTTGCGAACTGCTTCTGCTATGGGCTCCACAGCAAGAAAGACTGATGTAATGGCATCAGCTGCCTTCCTTTATAGCACTGACGACCTGATGTCAGTCAGCAAACGACAGCAGTCGACGCAGAAAAATATTGACTCTGGTATTTGGGCCAGCCAAGGGCTTCCACAGCAGGGATAGCCCACAAGTGATGACTGCAACAGTGAAACACAAAGAACATCTATGTACATCTTCAAATATTGAAGTTTAACTCTCCTAATAGGAATAATTGTTCCAGTCTGACAGCCACACTCACACACTTGGATAAACCTATAAGGAAGGTTATCCATGCTAAGGCATACAGTACATCCTGTGCTTCTACTAAGTGTTGTCTGTTCTTATCTCATCTTTATTCCTCTCCCAGATTAGTGAAACACGTGAATGCTTTCAAAAAACATCATCTCCTAGCCTTTGAAAGATAGTAGTATTCTGTTTTTTTTTTGCCCCTTCTCAGATTGTCTCCACAGAGACACAAGAACCAGATACACAGTTACCTCTACCAGAAGCACTGATTTATTTGCTAGAGGAAAACTTATTTAGTATTCTTTTTATTTGATTCCTCTTAAAACTTGTTACTATATTAAGCCAAGGGCCTTAATCCAGTCATTCCCCTATGCCAGAGTAACAGAAAGCCTATCAATTTTTCTTGTACCATGTTCTTTTGTTCAGACTTTTTTTTTACACTGAAGTGCCTACATTTTTTTTTAAAATGAACAAGGAGAAAAGAATAAGGGAAAAAAACAGGGGCGTCTCTTTACTTTTGTATCCTCATTACACTACAAAATAAATGAGAAAGCTTTACTTTACTATATGCAAGTAAAAAAATACTACTGTTAGGACCAAAATTTTGTTTTACTTGGACTTAACTCTCTTTCTTCCCTCTCCTAAATGTTCTTCCAAACATTAATGACTCAAAGTAGGGCACATGCTTTGGAATCCCCTACAAGTTCAACAAAGTCAAAGAGGTCCAATATTTCCAGGTTTTCTTGTTCTGTCAGATTTCACATGTATAACAAATGTGGGATTACTAAGTATTTATTTGTTAATTTCCAAGTTGCTGATTTTGTGCCTTTTGATCTCCATCTCCCAAATAAAGAAGTTATGTCTTACCATAACATTCCATCTGTGTTGTTGCTCTTCACTTATCCTTGACGGTGGGTTCAGTTCTGTATCTCAGAATGGACTTAGAAGTTACTCCAGTTCGTACCTATCTCAGAATGGACTTAGAAGTTACTCCAGTTCGTACCTTCCAAAACTCGAGTGCAGCCCTACCCATAATGCTCCTATCTAGAATACCTTGGATTGAGTTTGCATAAAACAGGCACAGACCAGAAAGAACAGATCATAGACCATCTCTCAATAATGTAGACTATAGGGATAGATCATCTCCACGAAGAAGCCCAAAAAAGGCAAGGGGGATACTACTTTTGGTACAAAGGAAGGATTTGTTCATAAAGACACCTCATCCTTATGAAAGATTATGTAAGGAGGCTTGCAAGATAAGACTTTTAATTCAGATATTCTTCTAGCAGAAATAGTGATCAAAAATAAAGTTTTCCAGGATAAATACTTCAAATTGCAATTTGCAGAAGGTTCAAATGGAGGACTACTAAGATATTGTAGTACAAGATTCAAGTCCCACGGAGTAGATGGATCCTTGTATGGTGGTCTTAGCAATAAGGTATCTTTCAAAAAGGCTTTACAAAGTTTGTGTGACATTAGCGGTGTATAGTTTAGACCATTACGACAATTTGAAATTACAGCAAAATGATCCTGGATAACTGAGGAGGATGCTCTCGCATCGAAAAGTGATGCTAAAAATTCTGACATCTTATGAATTGGCACAGAATACGAGTTGAGACCGATGTCTACACCCCATTTTGAAAATTTGTACCACTTACTGCTGTATAACCATCTAGTCAATGGTTTATGAGAGGCTAAAACAACTCAATGAACTAGGACAGTAAGGCTAGTATGCCTGGAAATTATTGAAACTGGAGAAGCCATGCCATAAGCTTGAGATTTTGAAGATTCGGCTGAATGTGTCCCTCTGGATGGGACAATAGATCTGGAGCTGCAATATTCAAAATGAAACACTGTACAACAATGGCCAATGAAGTAAAGTTCTCTTGGAGAATAGGTAGTGTGGTTAAATGATATAAAACTTTTAAAGGTGCAACATATATAGCACAAATTTCCAGTACTTCAATTAAATTCACTTACAAGATATTCACGCTGCAAATGCAGTTATACTATAGCGAAATGATGGTTCCAAAGTATCCAGACTCATACTATAAAGAGAACTTTACTTCATTGGCCATTGTTGCACAGCGTTTCATTTTGAATATTGTTTTTACTTGTTACTGATAGCTGTACTTTAGCGTTAGCAGGTATACTTTCTTTATAGATCTGGAGCTGGGTTCAGTGTCCATGGTTCCCGAATTAAATGAGGCCACGGAAGGGAAACCATATCTGTTGAGGCCAGAATGGGGCAATGAGATTATCTTGTTCTTCAACCTGTTAGTTTTTTTCAGAAACTGGGAAATGAGGGGAACTGGGGGAAAGACGTATACTAGACCAGAGTGCCAATCATGGAGGAGATAGTCTCTCAGCATCTCCCCTGGAGGGGAGAATCAGGGCAAAAAAAGCTGCTGCACTTGTTGAAAGGGGCTGCAAAAATTGCAGCAGGGCTGGCCCCATTGACAGAATATCCTTTCCTCCACCAACGGATTGAGAGTCCACTTGTGAGGCATCAGGATGCTCCTGCTCAATCTGGCTGTAATCACTTTGGAGCTCCCTAGAATGTGCATTGCAATAGAAAGCGTTTGACAGAAATTGCCCATTGTCACACCCATAGGTGTTCTCAACAAAAGCAGGTAAGATCTGGGTCCCCTTTGCTTGTTGAGGTACCAAACCACTGGCATGTCTGTTTGGATCTCAATCATTTCCTAGTGGAGGGTTTCTTGAAATGCTTGCAACACTAGAAGCACTGCCCTCATCTCTAGAATACTGATGTGCACACTGGCTACCAACTAAGGTGCTTTGGACTGTCTTTCTCAGATAATGTCTCCCCACACGCAATCTGGGATGCGTCCATGGTCACTATGGCTTGGGGATGGAGGGAACAAATGGATGGTCCGATAGGATGTCATTGGAATGCAGCCACCAACTCACTTCTTTTTTGCATAAATTGGTGATTAGAATTTGATGTTAAATTGGTTGTGTTAGAAATGACCATTGTGATGCGAAAAGCCATTGTAGAATTTACATGCCATGCAAAACCTCGCTAAGGGAACCAAGGTAATGGCAACAGCCATGGATCCTAGAGACTGTAAGATCAGTTCTGCAGACACTGTTTTGTTGTGGATAATCTGAGCAACTTGGGATTTTATCCTTTCAAGCCTTTCCTGAGGTAGAGACACGATGGAGGTGCTTGTATCCAATATTGCCCCTATGAACTCCAAATGCTGTTTTGGCTCTACATGAGATTTTTCATAGTTTACAGTAATCCACAGTGAGGAACAGGTTTGAAGGACATAGTCCCTTGCTTGCAGGAGTAGATGCCTGGTGGTTGCGGTAATGGGCAAGTTGTCTAGGTACGGAAACACCTGGAATCCTTGCAGTCTGAAGTGAGCTGCAACCACTGCCATGCATTTGGTGAACACCCTTAGGGCTGTAGTGAGGCCAAAGGGCATGGATCTGAACTAATGGTGACTGGCACCCAGCTGAAAGGGTAGGAATCTTCTGGAGTGTCTGTCTACCTTTATGTGATAATATGCATCTTGAAGATCTACTAAGCACATCCAATTGTCTTTCTTTAAAAATGGGAGAACCGACTGAATGGTGACCATCCAGAACTTGGTACGTCACAATGATTTGTTTAAAACATCAAGATCCAAAATTGGTCTCCAGTCCCCCATTTTCTTTGGCACTAAAAAGAATCTTGAGCAAACCCTGGATCTGATTTGGACTGTTTGGATGGCACTTTTGTCGAGCAGTTTTTGAATTTTTAGTACTGCCGCATCCCTGTGACTGTGTGGAACATGCAGGATTCTTTTTGGTCATTTGGGTTGATTCGAGAAAGGGATATTGTAACCTCTGGTTATGATCCTCTGCACCCAATTGTCCATTGCTATTGCTAGCCAGGCAGGTAGGTGCAAGGAAAGTCGACCTCCAACTGCCTCCAGAAGAAGGCAATCAGTCATCCACTCAGAAGCGCTAATAGGAATGACCAGGGAAAGAATCCCTGGAACCCTGATTTTGCAGGCTACCACTGCCTATAACATGGCATCTTCCAATTAAACTCCACTCTCTGCCCCGGGGGGAATCATTACCACAAGAGTCTTGGAAAGGTCCTTGGGACTTTTTGAACCACAGTCTTCCACTCCTCTGGCTCCTCAAATGGGCCACTGAGGCATAGAAAAGTGTATGCCTATGGCAGAAAGCACCTTTCTATCCTTCTCACATCTGGCAAGGGTTTCTAACTTTGGGTCCAAACAGGGATGTTCTGCCAAAAGGGGGCATTGATGAGAGAAGACTTAAATGGCAATGCAAACTCACATAAGTGCATCCAGGCATGCCTTCTAATTGCTACGCCAGAACCCGCTGCCCTAGTCATCCCTTAAGCTACATCTGCAATGAACCTCATGGACAAGTTGCATATTGAATCAAGGGTAGCTAGCCGGGAATTTAATTTAGCCTGAACCCTCTCAGCTATGGATCTTGTCAGTGTCTGACAGCTCCTTTATCAGTCTCTTTGAAACCTGGTGAAATGTGACAAAGTTCAAGGACCTAAGTGTGAAGGTTGATGAAGCATATACGCGCTTTCTGAATCTATCCATCATCCTAGATTCCTTATTAGGAGGATGGATAGGAGGGCTCTCATCAGCAAGCTCCTTTTTGGTGGCTGCTGCAATCACCATGGAATCCACTGGTACCCCTTTAGCACAACACTGTTGATCTGCTGTATCTGACAATATATGGTCTGGTCTCTTGGGAATGGGTTTGATGGAGTCAGGAATCTTCCAAGCCTGCAAGGCAATTAGCTTAATCAGATCATAAGTGGGGGGGGGGGATCCGAGCAGTAGATGGTCAGGCATGGAAAGCATCTAGGTATACAGACTCCTCTGAGAAAGGTTGTTGGGAAGTCCAGGCACCACTCTGTTTAAGGATGTTACCAAACAAGACCATCAGGGGGTGACTTTGGTGAACCTTTGCCTTCAAAGTCAGTATCTATGCAAGACTCTTCAGAGGAGTCCAAATCCTTCCTCTTGCACTTTCTCTTCTGGTGCATCTCCTGAGTGGGACTAGCCAGGGAGATGTCAAAAGAGGACATCGTCACGGATGACTCCTGAGGTTTCTCTGCCTACTGTCCAAAGTCAGGAGCTGGTGGTAGCTCTGGGCGAAGGGAAGGACCGAGGTGTTCTGACAAGAGAGGAATCAACTGGGAACCTGTAGTGGACAAGGGCCTCTCCATGGCCTAGAAGACAAGTTCCCCCATAGAGGAATGGGAGCCCGGAATAGAAATAGCTTACTCTTTTTATTTTCTGTCTCTCAAGCATTTTCCTTTCCAACACTGGAAAAAGTTTCAATGGCACAATCTCTCTCTGTGGCTTTATTACCAGAAGAACAAGCAGACGAATATCCTTCTGTTTGACAGTTCACATTTTGTTGAACAAACTTTTGTATTTTCTCCTTAGCATGTTCAGCAGCAAAAATTATTTTGACTCTCCAGGAAAGAATATTCTGAAAATGGCTGAATACAGCAGTTTGAATCTTTCACTTGTTCTCGACATTCCCAGATTACCTGAATAAGTTTACTCCTCTTCTGCCTGGTGTACAGTGAGTAATCATTTTCCACAAGCACAGTACTCTCTCCCAGTTTTACACTTTCCTTCTGCCACAGTTTTGTCAGAATCAACTCTTTCTCTTGGTAAGTCTGCATCTTTACTATTAAAGGTCTAGGTTGCTTTCTCATGGCCAGGATTGGAGCATACAAGCAATGTACTCTTTCAATTAACAACTCGTGCTGTGGAATACCAGTACAGCTGTGCATTTGTGCTTTCATAAAATGAATCCAATCTGTTCCTTCCAGCTTCTCTGCTACAGCAGAAAATTTCAGGTTTCCCCTAGGTCCTCTGTCCTCTATTTTATTTTTTGGAAACATCTCTTCTTCAGCAGTCCCATAGTTGCCAGGCTTTTCTTCATTTCAACCTCTGATTTTGCAGTTTTATCACCTTATCGGATTAGCTGTTTAAAGCTTCTTCCATTTTTTCCATTTTTTTATTTGAGTTGATATACTTCAGTGACGACTGAAACATTTAGCTGCAGAATTCTTCCCAATCAGTGTTTTCTCCTCACCTTTTGTGATTTATTTTCATTCAGTTTCTCTGAATTTCTTTTTTGCTAGCATCCAGACAGTGCACTTACTCATCAGTTACTGAAACTTAAAAAATACAGTTCACTGGGTCTCTTTTCTGAGGTTCTGTTTTCACACTGGGAAAACTGAAATTAAATGGTTACTCGGTGTGCAGCCATTTTAAAAGTCCCCAAACTGACCCAAATATAAAAAGTACAGTTGTGTACACTTACCATAAATGTAGATGTTAGAGGGTATTCAGTGTTGCAGTCATTATAATTGGGTTATCCTGCTGGCAGGCTACCCTCAGTCGGCCTGAATTCCAAAGTCTAGGTCCGGCATCGGTTGCTGTCGCCTCTTCCCTGACATCAGTGCGCCAGGGGTATAAAAAAGATGCAGCCGACGCCATTTTCTTCAGTTTTTCTTGCCCCAGATGTCAGGTGCCCCCAAAAGAGTAGGCTAAAAATATGTCAATAAAACATGCATGCACCAAAGTATATATTTTGCCTTCATCTACAAGCAAATACACCACATAGGTTGTATAGAACAGAGAAGTACAGATAAGTTCCAGCAAAGAAATGGGGGATGGCGGGTGGGTAACCTGGACTGCAACAGTGAATACACTCGAACATCTACATTTATGGTAAGTGTACACAACTTTACTATGTTCTTCATGTTTCACTGTTGCAGTCATTACAATTGGGTTGAATCCCAAAGCTAAGGTTGGGAGGCTGGAGCTAAATAGTATTAGGAGCAGCTATTAGGCCCTGCAGAACTGCAGTGGCAAAGCCTGCCCTGGATTTAGAGTAGAGTGGTAAGTGGTAGTGCTTTGTGAAGGTGTGCACTGAACTCCAAGTAGCAGCCTCTAAAATGTCTTTGGTTGGTACTCCCCTGAGGAAGGCTGCTGTTCTGGTTGAATGTGGCCTAATGCCCTTAGGCACTGGCTTGCCATGTTGTGAATAGCAGAAATGATGCAGTGGCCTATCCACTTTGAAATAGTCTGCTTTGACATAGCCTTTCCTTGTGATCCTGCAGCATATGCCACTAGTAGTTGCTCTGTCTTTCTGAAAGCTTTGGTTCTGTTCAAATAGAAGTGTAGCTGTCTGTGTATGTCCAAAGAATGCAGAATTCTCTCCCCCTTATTCTGTGGGTTTGGATAAAAGGTAGGCAGATGAATGGTTTGGTTAAGGGCCACACTGGACATAACCTTAGGCATAAATGTTGGGTTTGTCCTCAGAGAAACCCTGTCTGGATAAAAAATGATAAAAGGTTCCACAGCCATGAGTGCCTGTAGCTCTGACACTCGTCTTGCAGAAGTTATTGCAAGGAGCAGAGCTGTTTTCCAAGATAAAAACTTTATATCAGCTGTAGCGGCTGGCTCAAAAGGAGGCAGGGTGAGTTTTTCCAAGACATAATTGAAGTCCCATGCAGGTATTGGTGATCTCCTTGGAGGCCTTAAATTTTTGGCCCCTCTGAGGTACTACCTTAATAAAGGATGAGAAAAGATTGGTGGCTCTGTATTGTAATGAGCCGAAATGGCAGAGGCATGAATTTTTATTGATGAAAAGGATAGGCCTTTGTCCAGCATCTCAGTCAAGTATTGCAAAATCTGAGGAATATTTGGTACAGCTGTGTCAATTCCCTGTGCCTGGTTCCAAGCACAGAATCTCTTCCATTTTCCAGCATAGGATTTTCTAGTACTAGGCCTCCGGGCCTCCAAAATGACATCCATCACCGCTTTAGTGAGAGGTGTGTTTTGTATGACTACATTATCCGCCATGTTGCCAGATTTAAGGTCTTGAGTTGGCTGTGCATGATCTGATTGTTCTGCTGGGACAGTAGATGAGGCACTTGAGGTAAGGTTCAGGCTGGGCATTGAGACAAGTTCCTTAGGATTGGATACCAGTACTGGCGTGGCCAGTCTGGGGCAATCAGTATCATTTTTGGCTTCTCCTGTCTGACCTTTAGGAGTACCTTGGGGAAGAGAGAGGCAGAGGAGGAAAGACATATACTGTCAAGTCTTTCCAGCTGAAAGATAGGGCATCCACTTTGCATGCTTGTCTGTGATAAGTCCTTGTGCAGAATCTCTTTAGTTGGCAGTTGTGAGGTGAAGCAAATAGATCTATGTCCGGGCATCCCCATTTCCTTGTTACCATGCTGAAGACTTGTGGATGCAATTTCCACTAGTGGGGATCCATGAGGTTTCTGCTTAGTTCGTCTGCCAGAGTATTTATCTTTCCTGGCAGGAATTGTGCCTGCAGATGTACTTGGTAAGTCAATGCTGTGTCCCACAAAGTCATGGCTAGTCTGCAAAGGGGGTAAGAATGAGTGCCTCCCTGCTTGTTTATATACCACATGACCATGGTATTGTCTGTCTTTATCAGTAGTTGTCCCGGATGAAGTAGGTCCTTGAAGGCTGTGAGGGCATTTTGAACAGCTAGCATCTCTTTTTGATTGATATGTAGATGCATTTGTTTTACGGACCATGTGCCTTGAATACATCTTCCTGCCATGTGGGCTCCCCAGGTATAATCCGATGCATCCATTGTTAATGTCTGTGCAGCTGGGGGTAGAGTGAATGGTTGTCCCTTGTTCTGGTGACAGGCCTTCGCCCACCATCGAAACTCCTGTTGCAGGCAGGGTATGAGAGTAACTATTGTTTCCAGGCTGTGGCAATGTTGAGTCCAAACACTTTTTAGGTACCACTGAAGTTTCCTCATATGCAGTCTTGCATATGGAATTAGTAGAATGCAGGATGCCATGAAGCCCAAAGCCTGCAGAATTTTTCTTGCGGATAACTGGGACTTTGTTGCCAACAGTTTGAAATAGATAGTCAGTTGCCTTTGTTTGTCTGGCATGAGATAAGCCATCTGGGTAGTTGTACTTAAGCTTGCACCCAGGAATATTATCGCTGGAGAGGGTACTAGTTTTGATTTTTGTTCGTTGACTGTGTACCCTAGGCATGGTAGTAATCTCTTTACAAATGCCATATGCTGTAGTAGAATGTCCTTGTTCTTTGCTTGAATGAGGCAGTCGCCCAAGTAAGGATATATTTGTATTCCTCTTTGTCTGCAGTATGCAATTACTGGTGCCAGGCACTTTGTGAAGACCCTGGGTGCAGTAGATAAGCCAAAGGGCAGTGCAGAGAATTGGTAGTGCATTGAACCAGCTTTGAATCGGAGGTATCTTCTGCATGTTTGTCTGATTGGGACATGCAGGTATGCCTCTTAAATCTAAAGTCACAAGCCAAGCCTTCTTGCCCAACATGGGCAGAAGCTGCTGTAGAGTCAACATTTTGAATTTTGGAATATCCAGATATGTGTTTAGAATAGATAGGTCCAGTATTGGTCTCCAGGCCTTGTCCTTTCTGGGTACCAAGAACAGTCTTGAATAGAATCCTTGTCCCTGCTCTTGCTCTGGTACTTGTTGAATGGCCCTCATGTCCATGAGGGATGAAACTTGTTTTGTGCCTCTGCCCACTGATGTTTTGGCAGGTCTGGCCAACCGTTTGCCCTTGGCAGGGTATGGAAGTGAAACTTGTAGCCTTGTGACACTATGTTTAAGACCCATTTGTCCTGGGTTATTATGTGCCAATTTTGAGAAAAAAAGTGCTAGTTTTCCCCCTAAAGGTGCTGCCAGAAGATAAGTGCTTGGCGCAGGCAGGGGGGGAGTCATTGTGACTGTTTCCTGTATGGCTGTGATTTGTCTTCTCCAGTTTTGGGAGGTAGAAGCACCCCATTGTTTAGACCTGTACTAACCTTGGGGCTGGAATCTGCTTCTAGGGCGTCTGTATCATCCCCTTTGTGGCCTGTCTGACACTGGAAAGGACCAATGCTTTGTAGGCCAGTGTCTGCTAAATCTTGGTGGCTGTACCTGTAAGAAATCCTTGACTGTCTGCATAGATTTAGCTTTGTCCTCCATTTTCTTTAACATCTCTTCTGCTTTAACACCAAACAAAACATCATGCTGTAATGGAGCATCTAATAATTTTGCTTTAACATGATCAGGTAGATTTTGTTCCTTTAACCAAGCATGCCTCCTAATGACAGAACCCGTAACTGCGGCCCTGCAGGAGGCCTCCAGAGAATCAAAGCCACATTGCAAAGTATGCTTTCCAACTTGTTCAGCTGCATGCAATAAATCCTGCATTTCTTTGTTTTCTGCACATTCAGAATTTATCAATATCTTCTGTTTAAGCAGTGACATAATATATTGTTGATATTTGAGCATATGAAACTGACAATTTAATGCCCTTATAGCTAAGGTAGCAGAAGTGTAAATCTTTTTTCCCCATCTGTCCAGTGCCCTAGAATCCCTGTCAGAGGGAGTAGGGTTTTTGCAGTGGAAGCCTTGACCCCTTTGGGACCCTGATAGATAGTTTCTGGGTCAGCAGCAGGGTTTTTGAATAGGAATTTATGGAAGTCAGGAACCCTGTAGCACCTGTCCAGCTTAACAGGAGCTGGAGGTAAGGAGTCAGGGGTCAGACTGGACTCTGAAAATACATCTATAATGTCTAACACAGGTGGAATAGCTAGGGGCCTGTGTTGTGGTAGTAAGAGGACGTCTCTGAGCCTTTTCTTAGATTCTGAATAATCTTGGCTCTCCCAGTGGAAATGCTCCATCATGGTATGTAAAAGTTTCCCCAAAAGAATAATCCTCAGGAGGAGAGGTTGAAGGGATAGATTCTTCAGCATCAGAATTCTCATAGGGAGGAAGAGAGTATTCCTGATCAGAAGAGGAATCAGATGAAATAGAAACCTGATCTGAAGATTCATATTCTGTCTCTTGCCTAGGCCTCTTATCAGGAGGGGGATGGGAACCCCTAATCAAAGTAATTAGGTCTTCGGCCATTTTGAGCATCTGTTTTTTAGGCATGAAGGCCTGTCCATGAGGCTGTTGTACTTTTTTCTTTGTCTTTAAAGGTGCTTTAGTCTTTGCCTTTGAAGCTAAAGTCGTTTTTAACATATAATTGAGTAGGTCTGAAAACATTCTCAGAAGCCGATGCCTGCTCAGCGGCTCTGGACCCATCTGGGGGAATAGTTTCCGAAGGTCCAATACCTTGAGCTTCCAGCGGCCTGGTCGACTCCACGTGGGTGTCAGTAGCGGCCTGCGAGTCTAAAGTAGCAGTCATCATGGGCTGCAAAGCCGCCTCACTGACAACCGGCGACTGGCTTAGAAGAAGCCTCATCGTCGGTTTTGGACCTCAGATGCCTGTCCTTTTCTTTGCGTTTCTTGTGAATTCCGGTAGTCGGATGGCTATCCGACGACATTGTATAGTTAAATCTTCTGCCAAAATAGTGAAATGCAAAATCATACCAACGCTTAATAGTGTGTTGGTTAAATCTAGCACAAAACCGACAACTAGCAACGTCGTGGTCAGGGCCTAGGCAAGGAATACAGTAAGAATGAAAGTCCTTAGGGGGTATTTGCTTCCCACAAGAAATATAATTATTAACTTTTTCTAACATCGGAGTGGAGCAAGAAAAAAAAGTTTCCACAACGGTGTACTTAGCTTTTAGTGAGCACTTCGGATCTGAAACTCGAACACGAAAATCTCAGGAGTTGGCCGACCGGCACTTGCGAACTACTTTTGCTTCGGGCACTGCGTGGCAAGAAAGACTGAAGAAAACGGCTTTGGCTGCATCTTTTATAACCCTGGCGCACTGACATCAGGGAAGAGGCGACAGCAACTGACACCGGACCTAGACTTTGGAATTCAGGCCGACTGAGGGTAGCCTGCCAGCAGGATAACCCAACTGTAATGACTGCAACAGTGAAACACGAAGAACATCCAAGGAAACTGAACATTTTATCTGCTTCGATTTTACTGCCTTCATCCATGAAAATTTGCTTCCACCTTCCAAGGTATTGTATTTTTAGAAAAAGAATCTGCCTGTGTTTCTTTCACTGCCTGCTGGGAGTCTCAACTAATCCAAATTCCCAGATATTTAAATAGTTGATGTCCCAAGAGGAATGGGTAAGTTTTAACTTTTGAAAATGAACGAGCGTTCTTTCGACTATAAACTCCTCATACAAAACACGAATGCACAAGAGTCACGAATAGCACCACAACAAGGTCAAGCACACCAGCAGTACTATAAAAATCTTCTTTAATGACAATCGAGGTTAAGCGTTTTCACCCACTAAACGTAGGCTTCATCAGAACACTACTGCAAAATTTGACATCCATTTAAATACTGTTTTTGGCGCCAAAAAAACACCAGTTAAGGCATTTTCTCTTAAAGTGAAAAGGCCCAGTATATGCTTCATGTTATTCACATAAATTCTCAATAATATTGTGTACATCACTTGTCTAAGTAAAAAATAAAAATTCAACTATATAATAAATGCATCCCTCTGGTGTATTGCATAATTCCAAAAAATTATAAAACATCAAAATATTAAATATTATACATTATATAAATAATAAAATTAAATAACATTGAATAATGTACATACTTATATATGTTCACAAAACTAGATCAAACATATACAATGTAAAGCCAGTGTAGAATTCATTCCTTTTTCCAAGTAGTATAAATATATAAGTATAATATAAAGTTAATTAATAAATAACCTGATAAAACCCCTAAAAGCTCATGTGTGTACAAAAAATACATCAATATTAAATATTAAAAAATGCATATATATATATTAACTGCTAATATTTAACTTCATAAATATGACCATGTTTATGCAATACTTAATTTTTCATTCACCTTATATACTGCATTTTCCTAAACATGTCATATAAACTAAAATCACTCATTTACATTTTTTTAATCAAAACTGGTTTAATTGTAATGTGATCATTAAGCCCAGGCAAAGTGGATGTGTCCGTAAAAAGTTGCCACCAAACCTCTTTATATCCTAATACAGCCTTAAAATTCCCTCCCCTAGGGTCAATCTTAATATTCTCCAAAATGGCAAACTTAAATAAATGATGGTTACCCTTTTCCTCAATGTGCCTGTAAAGTGCATTGTTGTTATTTCTTCTTCTAATGCTGTACAAATGATCGTAGATTTTCTTTAGACTCCTCTCGGTCTTTCCTGTGTAATATCCTGTACATACCATACACTTAGCCATATAAATCACTAGCTTGGAATTGCAGTTTCCCTACCTAAACATAATCTTTGTTTTATTCACATTGTCCAATGTCACTCCATCTTCCAAGATGGCGTGACATTGGTTACAACCACCACATTTTGTTGTGTGTCTAACATTAGCACGCCATCTACTACTCATTCTACCATACTCTAAGTCTTCATATTACATTCCATTTTATACACAAACTTAGGCTTTTCCCCCAATATATCTCTGATCCCCTTATCGGCCATCATTACTTTCCACTTCCTTGTCATTATAGTTTTAACCTTGTTAACATATGGACCGTATTCAAGTATGCAAGCACGGTGATATCCTTGATTTGTAATTTCTTGACATATACTGTCACTCTCCATATTATTTGCTCCCAAAAGTGGGGGATATCTCTTACCCCATTCATCATTGACATATTTCTTAACATCCTTCATCATCTTAGTGGGATATCCCCTTTCTCTATATAACTGCGAGATGAATTCTAGTTCATCTATCATTTCTATGTATGTGGATGTCATATGAGCTGCTCTGATATATTGTCCCTTAAAAATGTTGTACATCATTTTTCTAGGATGGTTACTTGTATATTCCAAGTAGCTATTGGAGACAGTGTTTTTTCTATAAATTTTAGATTTAAATCCAGAAGATTTTTATAGTACTGCTAGTGTGCTTGACCTTGTTGTGGTGCTAATCGTGACTCTTGTGCGTTCGTATTTTGGATGATAAGTTTTAACTTTATTATGTCATTTTTTTTTTAATTTCTCACAAATGCATTAGCCTTTACTTTGTTTACAACCTGATACCTTATCAAGCCCATGCAATTGACTAAAAAGCTGATCCAAATTTTTATCTGGGTTTGCAATGTAGAATATAATATGATCTACAAAAGTGCAATTTTCCCCCACATATTTCCTTCAATAGATGTTTTTACATAATGGTTCTATGTAGACAGCAAACAGCAGAGGGAATAGTGAGCAACCTTGCATTGTGCCTCTCTAACTCTACCTCCCTGGAAAGTTCCCCTACCCATTTGATACAGACTGTATAATATCCTTTGAGAATCCAAATTCTTGCTATGTCACCCTAGAAAACACCCAAATGACTGTCAAAAGCTTTTTTAGCATCTAAGCCAACTAACATAAGTTGCTTATTACTGGCTAACAGCTTGTTACAGTAATGTTGTGTCTTTCGGCTTTTGCCGTTAGGGGTCGCCACAGCGGAACTCCAGTCCGTTAATGATTGGCAGTAGATTTTTACATGCCGAGTTGCCGGCCCTGACGCACAACCTTCAACAAAGGTACGCCCATTCACGCATGTCTCCACACAGAAGACGCTCTAGCTGAGAATCGAACAGGACAATGTCTTACTGTGAGGCGACAACGCTACCGCAGCACCACAACCGCAGTTGTTACAGTAATAATGTCTTGTAAATATCAAATGTTTGCCATCCATCAAGAAAACCACATTGGTTCGCATCAGTTAATTTAGGGAACAGTTTTGCAACCCTTGTCTCAATTATAGACATGAGGATTTTACAATCATGGTTTACAACTGAAGTGGGTCTATAAGCTCCTGGCTATGTCGGATCCTTTTCTTACATGGGTAAGATCACCAGTACCACATTTTTTCACAAAATACTGGGATCTCTCCTCCTGTTAACTCTAACTTTTTTCACGTCTCTATTGGGATACCATCAGTTCCTGGGGTGTTACCTGTAGCCTGATGATGTATCTATTTCCCAGTCTACAATTTTTGATGATATTTTACCATACCAGTTGGCATAATGATCGAGGTATTTGCCTCTCATACAAGGTTTAGTCCTGTCCGCCAACCAATGGGTGTTTGGAGTTTGCATGTTCTACCTGTTTTTCTGTGGTGTTTCTCCAACCTATAAAAAACATGATGCACGTTTCCATCGCAACCTCACTTAAGAATGGAGCTGTGGCCAGCAGCACATATTCTAGATGGTGCCCTACACGAGCATGAGTTGTAGAGTCCAACTTTGGGCATCTACTGTGTTGCACAGTATCCTCAAGAAAGGAAAACATTGATCACAGACTGCACATTGTGGCAGGGTTAGCTACTAGACAGTGCAAAAATATGGCTGCAGGTGATCTGGTTGTGTTGACTAATGTTGCCAAATTGGGCATGAGTATTTGCAGGTGAAAAGTGAGTTGAGGACTTGGCTGACTCTGACATATGCCAGGAGACCCATGCTAATGGTGAGTGGGGTTTGTGTGTCCCTAGTGGCCAGAGTGTGCCTACCATAAATCCCAGCAGCCCTGAGTTAATGAACTATTGGCCGGCGTCCAGCTGGCCAGCCAGAATTACTGGGGATAGCTCTTTTGAGCAAAAGATGGACATAGAACCAATCAACCTGCCAAACAAAGAATTGCCACACATTCACTGTAGGTTCACTGACAGGATAGGGCTCGAAAGTGGATGACATGATGATAAAGAGGAGGCTGGACATCTTATGTATCCAGGAGACAAGGTGGAAGTGCAGTGCATCAAAGCCAATTGGCATGGGATCCAGAGTCCACTACTCAGAAGTATGACAGAAACGGTGTGGAAATGGAGGTGAGGGAGCGACTTCAGAAGACAATGAGGGATGTCATCAGAATTAGTGACAAACTCATGGCAATCAGAATCGAGTGCAACAATACAGCAGTATTCATAATCTCAGACTATGCCCCACAACAGGGTTGTGATACAGAGGAAAAAAAGAGTGCGTTCATTCAGCAGCTGCAGAAAATACTAGATAATGCAGGACAGCAGGAATTGGTCTGGGTAATGGTTGACCTGAATGCTCATACAGGAACAGACAAAAGAGGATACAGGGACTGCCTAGGTCAATAAGAATGGGCAACAGGAATAAAAAAGCTGAGGCCATTCTAGACTTTCTGACATATAGCGTAATTGTAGCAAACACATGATTCAAAAAGAGACAGAGTCACAAGATCACATACAAAAGTGGCCACCATGCAACTTGGGTAGATTTTCTTCTAGTAAGGAAAGGGCATGGGGTAGAATCAATGACTGTAAAGTCATCTCCAGTGAAACAGTCAGCCCACAGCATAAGCCACTGGTTGCCATAATCAGCTGCAAGCAGTGGTCAGAGAAGACTCTATGGTCAACAGGGACCAGACGGAAGACTTGGAAGTTGACTGGACAGAAAGCACAACAATTCAAGGAATTACACTATGACGTTGTCCTGTTCGATTCTCAGCTAGAGCGTCTTCTGTGTGGGACATGTGTGAATGGGCGTACCTTCGTTGAAGGTTGTGCATCAGAGCTTGCAACTCAGCACGTAAAAATCTACTGCCAATCATTAGTGGACTGGAGTTCCGCTGTGGCGACCCCTAACCGGGTAAAGCCGAAAGACACAACAACAACAATGGGCTTTAGTACCTCAAGAAGAGGAAATAGGTGGAATTGAAGAATGGCAGTGCCTCAAAACAGAATGTTTGAGGGCTATAGGGCAGATATGCGTTTGAGTCAGGTATGGAAATACAGAGCAAAAGGAAAGCTGGTGGTAGAATACAGAACTCCAAAAAGTCGCCAAAATAAAGTGAGAGCTATAAAAGACAGATCAGGCTAAGAAGGAATACTGACTGGCCAAAAAAGAGGCTAAGAGAGGAGTTTCAATAGCAAAGAACAAGGCATTACAGGCACTACAACTACTGGAAAGAGATTCAGTAGCAGGGCACAAGGAAACTGTCAGGTTGCAAGGCAAAGATAGAAAGATAGACAGTCAGACACCCTTCATAAGGGATGCCAGCAATAACCTGCTCAACAGTCCCCAGGACAGCAAAGGCAGATGGAAGGAATACTTGCAACAGCTTCTGAATGAAGAAACCCAACAGAAGCTGTACTGCCACAAACACAGCCTACAGTGAGAGAAGAGGAGCCCTCCATAGAAGAAATAAGAACAGCACCATGGAAAATGAAGACAGAGAAAGCAGCACCTCACAGGAGGTTGTAGCAGATAAAATGATAAAAATGTTGGGCGAGATATGAAAAAATGGTTCCCGAGGGTACTCAAAGCAGTGGAGAGAAAGATGCATCCCAGATAACTGGAGAATATGCATAATAGTATCAGTGTTCAAGAACAAAGGGAACATTCACAACTGTAGGCCGTATAGCAGTATCAAACTCCTGTAACACTGCATGAAAGTTCGGGACAGTGTGATTGATAAATACACAGAGCAGTAGAAAGTAAGATGGGAAATAAGCAGTTCGCATTCACATCAGGTTGCAGCACAATCAACCCGATGGTTGCAGTGAGACAGATACTTGAGAAGAACTTAGAAATGAGGAAAGAGACCAACTGGGCATTCCTAGACTTAGAGACAGCATATGACATGGTCCCAAGAAAGCTGACTTGGGCAGTCCTGTGGTGGTTCAAAGTTCCAGAAACATTGGCAGAATTACTGTAAGCTATGTACAAGGACTCAATGGCTTGAGTACGAACAGTGTTCGATCTTACAGAGGGGCTCCCAGTAGAAGTGGATGCGCATCAAGGTTCAGTTCTGAGCTCAGTAAAGTGCATACTGGTGATGGACTACATTAACAGCCAGGTCGGAGGTGGCAGATCAACAAAGCTGCTGCCTGCAGATGATGCAGCATTACATGCAGACTGTCGGCAAGAATTTTCAGAAAAGGGTAGGGGAATGCAATGCAAAACTGAGGGCACATGGGATGAAACCGATTACATGGCAAAAGGCAAAAGAAAAGTCTGGATTACAACGGGTGGATTGTATTTGGTACTGGGGATTGGGTAATTTGTCAAAAAAAAAAAAATGAAGAGATGGGGGAGTTAAAAAAATAAATAAAATAAATAAATAAAAACAGAATTAGTTAAAATACTTGGACTCTAGAACATCAGATGTACATTAATAACTACTTCTCTATGAAAACCAATGGGAAAGCTAAAAACTGAATGGGAAGCTAAATTACATAAGAGATATTCAAATGAACAACGATGGGGAATATGTTAGATACCCAAGGAACCTAGATCTGTCACCAAATCTTGCACGGACTTATCTGCAGGAATAATTTTACACTCTAGATAGAATAAATAAACTGTTCCTAAATACAGGCCAAAGTTGTTGGAGATGTAGGCTAGAAATAAAGGGCGACTGGGAACAAATTTTTGCTCAAGATTAGCACAATTCAGGACAGATTTACGAGAAAATTTTTGGTTTTTTATTTTTTCAAATGTTAGGTGATACTTATGTTCACCGAGGAAGACTATAACTTGTGCTGAATAACTGGTCAGAAAAAATTGAAACACTAAAATGTTTTTATATGATTAATATCGCAGGTGCCAAAAAAGCAAGAACATAAAAGTAAAAATCTCAAATTCCACCTAAGGTACAAGAGATATACGAGATTATGAACACTATGAAAAAAATGGAATGTAGTACAAAGACCCAGAGAAAAAGTACACTTCAGAAGATTAACGGTTGCATTGGTCTCCACTATTAAATAATGAGAAAGATAAAAAGAAAGCAAATTAGTTTTGAACTGACTGGTGGACATATACACATTAGGAAAGGCTGGCTGGCCTAGCTGTAAGACAAGAAAAATACTTAGCTAGGCAGAAATGATTGCACGATTAATGGATTTCAAAAGAACATTGGAGGGCCTGTCATCTGCTCCTATTCCTATAAAGGTGCTTAAAAAGAATGAATTGAAATGGTGAACATAAATGAAAATATAATCCTTTGTATTGGGCTGAGTCCAAATGTTAAACTGCATAAAAAGTTTGAGAGTGAAATTTAGCTATAGATTAATGGGTCAGCCAATGGGGAAAATTAAAGTGCAACATGCAAGCGGACTGCACAAATGTATTTCATTATTTTTGTTTGTTAACAAAAAGTTCACTTGGAAAGAAAAAAAAACGTCATGGTTACTTATAGTAATCAGGCGTAATGCATTTCTGCTTTATGAAAACAACACAGGAAAGTGAATTATGTCTGAATATAAATAACCATTACTGATTTTTTTTTGCTGCAACTAAACTTTTTATTAAAACACAAGAATGGCTAATACAAATGGTCAACTTTCTAAGGTGGTAACAGACCCGAGGTTGTGTGTTTAAACAAATAAACAAACAAAGTCTTTGGAACGCAAGAAGAAACTGTAAAACCTGGCTGGGAAAAGGCCATAAAGACAAGCTGGGGGGGATAAAAGCTGTACTCTGACATCTGGTGACCAGGATTGAATTCTGGGCCTGACCAGCAGCATCTCTAACCACTGCCGTAACTAAACTTAACAGAACATGCCTTAGAAAGGTACAGAGCTTACAGACATGACTCCTGCCCACTGACTGAGGCTTCCCTTCCTCCGTATTTTACAGTTTCACTTATCTTCTCCACTCTGTACCCCTAAAATTCTGTTATGATACAAGATAATTCATTCTTTTGGCAAGAAAAGCTTATTTTGTCATCAGTTAAAAGTGCGGAATAATAGACATTTAAAATTTCACCACTGTCTCACCAGTGAAAATTTATTACAAATTAATTTTGTAAAATGGGGCAGTATTCACATTTTGCCATATTTGTGCATACACATTATGAGAAGATATAATCTCCCATCAAACTTCTCATCATTCTGATAGCAGCTGAACTTCTTTTCAAAGAAATGTTAGTTAAAAGTTAGTTATCTAGTCCTGAACAGCCAAGACATCCACTTATTAAATGTGTACATCTGCTAAAATTTGCAAGTCTTGAAGGTCTTGTTAAAAAACAAGAAGTCAGATATTGACAGTAAGTTCCATGTATTAGAACTTCTTTCATAAAATAGAAATACAAGGCTAAAACATAGCAGAAAGCAAGATATTTAAAAGCAACTTGACCACTCCTATATACGTAAAGGGATGCTAAACTAAAAACAGATGACAGCTTTTTAACACACCCAAGCATGCATACGTGAAACTGGAAAATGTAGAGATGACAGCTTTCTAACACACCCAAAATCTGTACGAGAAACTGAAAGATTCAATAAAATCACTGAGATATTGCAATGAGCAGTACTTAAAACTGTTCTGTGATTATAAATTTATTTGTAAGCAGCAACTTGGCTTGACAGGAATTTATGGCCAAGACTATTTTTTTCACCTGCTTGTAGTTTAGAAATATCCTAAAATTATTTAGAACACTTCATTCAACAGTTTAAGAAAACTGCTCTTTCTTCAATCCCAAGGTGTCAACTCTACTTTTCTGACCAGCAAACATGGTATTACAGGACCTTTGCTGGGAAAGCTTAACGATTCTCTTTCTTATTTCCAGATAACCACTGAAAAACAAGTGGGGGAAAGAACAGAGGACATGGAAGCTCAATCTAAGACAGATTACACAAGCCTATGAACTTTCTCAGGTTAGGGGGTCTTCAGAAAAAGAACCATTTTGCATTACAGGAGCATCCTATCCCTATGAGACAGCAACAGCTAAGGATATAGAAGGAGAAGGTGAGGTGTCCACTATGGCTAATGACTGGGGCAGTACTGGTGTCTCTCACAAACGGGTGAGAGTAGTAGTAGAGGCTACATGAACACATATCCAAAGGCAACCCACGCACTGGCAGTGGAATAAGAGAGCATTACAGGGCACAGTGCTTACAATGAATTTGACGGAAAACACCTTAGAACTAAAAAAAAAATCTATTTTTCACTCTTTTTTTCTGGGCTATTTTAGTACCTCAAAATCATTACAATTGTGTCTTATGGAATTTTAATACATTTTCCCACAAATGGTGCCAATGGGGCTTAACACATCAACATGATCTTGTTTTTTTACAACCTTTCTTCCTTCCCGTAGTCCACTTAAAGTCTACTTTAGAATCATGCTATAAAGAAGTAGTGATGTATTCCCATCCCATCGATATTTAATGGGATTAGTATCAGTGACAGGCATTTTATATACCTTCTCTAACAGGAATGCTTTTCTTTCCCTGGAGTGACTCGTTTTATTTTTGACTCAGAGCCTATTTTACACTACTCTAAGGAGGTACATCACTGAAACCAAAAAAAGTAGTTAAACTGCGGGCCTTTATTCAAAGCATCCTTTTAAGTGGTCCAAGATGAATTAACAGTCCCCTCCGCCAACACTACTTCGGAAGTGTCTAAATTATCACTGCACTTAGACATCCTTGTAGTTTAATGTGTGACAGCCGCTACTAGAAAGGGATTTGAGAAAAATTCTACTCATCAGTGCCTGCAGTGGAAAGCTTTTTACTTTTCTTTATTTTTTACCTGAACGTTACAGAAAATGCTTTATTTTAATTTGTTTTATAATAAGAAGTTATGTACCTACCATAACGTTCCATGTTAGTTGTCTTCTTTTCGCCTTCTTTCTTGCTGGATGGGTTCGGAGCCGACTCGGCCAATACTAAAGCTCGAGAGCTAATTCCACCGGCTCGAGGCTCCCCTATATCCCACAATGCTAGGCGGTAACTACTCAGATCTCGTTTGATAGCTATACCAAGCAATCCTAGTCTCCATAGAATGGAGTAGGGAAACCCACCTCAAAACAATCTGCGTAAAAGTATGGCAGACCTCAGTAAGGATAAAAGAGGTGGAAGAACGTGTGGGAATGACAACTTCCAGAAGAACACAAACTGAATTCCTGTCAGTCTGCCCAGGCTTGGGGGAAGGAGGGTGGGACGCAAGAAAGAAGGCGAGAAGAAGACAACTAACATGGAACGTTATGGTAGGTACATAACTTCTTAATGTTAAGTTGTCAATCTCGCCTTCATTCTTGCTGGATGGGACCGCGTCCCTAGCACCTTATCCCGGGTGGCCTATCGGAACAGACTCTTGAGAACAGTGGAACCAAAATTGGCACGGCTTCTGGAAACCATGTCCAATTTGTAATGTGAAATGAATGTATGAGGAGAAGCCCAGGTGGCTGCTGCACAAATGGAATCTATTGGCAGCCTATCCTGAAAAGCTACGGATGTAGCTAATGCCCTAGTTGAATGAGCTCTAGGTCTTGAGGGTAGTTTTTATGTCTGATCTCATAGATGAAGGTAATTGTAGAGGTGAGCCATCTAGAGAGGGATACTTTAGTAACTGGAAGGCCCAATTTCCTTCCGCATATGACAGAAACAATTGATTAGATTTCCTGAATTGTTTAGTCCTGTCTAAGTAATATCTAAGTTGGCGATGAACATCCAAAAAATGTAGCTTTTGTTCCGACCTGTTTGAATAGTTAGGGAAAAAGACAGGGAGATCAATAATTTGGTTTAGGTTTATTTGAGAGGAAACTTTAGGCAAAAAGGATGGATTAGTATGGAGGGATACCCTGTCTTTGTGAAACACTAAGTAAGAAGGACGACTGCACAGAGCATGGAGTTCAGATACCCTTCTCGCTGAAGTTATAGCTACCAGAAAAAGTGTCTTCCAAGAAAGCAACTTCAGAGAACATGAAGCCGCCGGTTCGAAGGGGGGAAGACTTAAAGATGCCAGAACCAAGTTCAAATCCCATTGAGGCGGGGGATCTTTGATTGGAAGTTTGAGAAGAAATACGCCCCTTAAAAAGGCTTTACAGAGTTTGTGAGCCATGATGCTAGACTCTGAAACACCAACATGAAAATTTGATATGGCAGCCAATTGAACTCTAATGGTAGATGCAGAAGATCCTAAATGAAAGAGTTCTGCTAGAAAGTCTAGAATAGACTGGATAGGTGCAG